>NC_056660.1:202000381-202210381 GCF_018350195.1 Panthera tigris | reverse complement strand
AAAAACACAGATTAATTATGAAAAGAAAACAATGTACTAAAATAGTTTTAAGTTTTGATTAATGAGAAATGTGTTAGACTCACTCCCGTGGCAACTAAAACAGTGTAGTGGAGAGACAGAGATTTAGGGAATTGAACAACCTGGAAATGAGGAACTCAGGATTGTCACTCCAGTGTTTGTGTTTAATTTTATGAGGACTCATTTTTCTCACTTGCAAGATGAGGATAAATTACACTGGTGGCTTGTTGGCAATATCCATCTTTATATGCGTTATATTTATTATGCATTTTGTGTAGGTTATTTTCAAAATGAGGAGATGATGCATTAAAATTGAACTTCTGGAAAAAAAAAAAAACAAGAAAGAGGAAAAAGGAGAAGGAGAGGAAGGACAGTCTTCCTTTACTGGGCTCTTGGCAACAATTAGTGCAGGGAAAGAGTGACTGACTCCTTTAAAGGGGCACATGCTCTTGAGTTGCCCACGGTCTTTCACCATTCCTGTTGTATATCAGTTGGTTTGTTCATCCACTTATATTTCCTGTATACACGTATGCAAGATACAGGTCATGGAACATGCCACTTTAAGTAGATGTGTATCATAAGAACAAGAAAGGAAGGACCATATAAACAGTAGTTTTCTATTGCTTTTTAAAAGAAAACACTCACATGCATACACGGGCAAAGGAAAAAATGAAAGGTTTCCAAGCTGTGTTCCAAGAAAAGGTCATTTATTTCTATCTTGATAGGCAGTCATTGGTGATGTAATCATAGCGTGTCTTTACTACCTGTGCCTTAACTGGCTAGAAGAGTTTCAACATAGAACAAACACCACACATGTGGAAAAAGCTAATGACTGATTCAAGATCTTACTAGGGGTGAATTTAAAATGCCACCAAAGCTATTTGGTTAAGTGTATCTTTATTGATTAGATGTTGGTTTTAATCTTGACTATAATTTTTTGTAATACAGGTTTGCAGCTCCTTCTATCCCTCTAGACATCTTAGTCACCGTGTGTGTGTGTGTGTGTGTGTGTGTGTGTGTGTGTGTGTGTGTGTGAAATAAAATTACTCTTTTTCTTTGGGTTCAAATCTAATTGTATCTAGTGCCTAAAATAGACAAATGATCACTATATCAAGGCATGCTATTTTTTCCTCAACCCTCTAGTGGACATTAATTTTACATCTAGTACACCAAACCTTCCACGTTGTAATTTGAATAAAGAGCTGATATTCTTGTGTAATCTATGGCACAGTATATAAGCTATAAATATATCCCATGTTTTTTTAAAAAATCAGAAAATTGCCACATTTTAACTTAAAAAAACAGAATATTTTCTTGATATAAAATAGTATTGAACATCATAATCAGTTTCCAAATAATTTATAATTTTTGAAAAGCTTTCTTCATCAAAGAAATAGATATTGTGAATAACAGGAAATGTCACAAATGTCCAGATCAGCTGAAAGTAAATCTGTTTAAATAGAAAAATGAAAAGAAAGGTAAAAAATAATCTGTCATTTTTAGATTGTGATATGCTTCGGAGAACTAATTGCTTATCTATTGAATATCCTGTCCAAACATATTAAAATGGAAATGAAATTATCATGCTTGGAAATTGCCTGTGTCACACATTCAGCCATTCAGATTTCAGGCATAATGTTCTCAGCAATTCTCTTGCTAAATCCACTGTCCTCGCATTCTTTATACATATTCCATTTCTAGCCTTTTACCCTGAATGGCTGGCTGAAAATTGTGTTTAGCCTTGACTATTGGCAGGCACCCAGCTAATCTGCAGAACCATAAAATAAAGTAGAAGGGGAGGAGACCGTACATATAGCATGCCAGCTTTAACCTCATACCTTGTCATTGAGCCTCTTTCCCTGGCTCTTAAATGATAATTTTAAATGATTTAATTTTATATTTCCACAGCCTGAGACAATTTCCGGGGGTGGTGTTAGGATCCTTGTGATCAGCTTCTCCTTTAATTTTAGGAAATGTTAAGCAGTCAAAAATTTAGAATATATAAAATTATTGTACGTTACTCCCAATCTAACTAACAGTGGTATAGAGAGCATTGTTATGTTTTAAAAAGTATCTTCTCCTTTAATTCACATTTAAAAATTTCAGAACTAAAAATGCAACTGATTGTTTATGGAATTAAAGTCAGGCTTCTACATGTGGCCTAGAAATGCCTAAAATCTTCATTCCAGTACCAGAACTAGCCAACATGGAATGTAAATAAAACCATGGGTGTAGCACTAGTAGCTAGATATTTAAAATGTATTCCAATTTATAAGATTGGAAATTTCTCTGTATCTCATTGACTTATGACTCCTTTGATCTGAAATATAACTACAACTTAGAGATTTGGAAAATAGCAGATAAAGACGTATCGCTAGTAGGTACCTAGTTCAGTACAATTTTTTATGACATCTCAGACTCAAGATTTTATATCTCCCTGAAATTGAGTTCAAAGCACATAGCATGCATTTTAGTGACATACAGCTCTATCTTCCACTGAGAAAGTTTTAGAGTTTAAAGCCTGAACAGCTAGGAATATAGGAACACAATTGATTAGATATGTCTATGAACAATAAAAATTGATATTTAAAAATAACTTAATAACATCCTGATTGATTTTTATTTTCAATATCTAATTTACATTTTTACTTGCAAACCCCAGAGATCTGAAGACTTGCTGTAGAGAAATCTGACAACAGGTAATAGCTTCAGCTTTACTACTTTTGATATCTGTGTTAATACCAGGGAAAAGCACTTGCTTCTTGCCATGAAATAATGCTGCTACTTAAACTTGTATTTACTTGAAGAATTGAGAAGGCAGTAAGGAAATTAAAGAAACCAACAAAAAATTTTAAGTCTAGAGAATATTTTGCATTTCAAACCAATCAGTGCTAATAGGCTTCCTTCAGGCAAACTGGTTCCAATTTTCATGGAATTTTTGCTAGTACTATCCCTCTTCCCGCACCCCAGGCCACTTTGGAGTGGTGTACTTAATTGGTCTTATTCTGCTTGCGCAATTACTTCACAATGGTATTATTTGGTGACTCCAGATTTTCTTAGAACTATTTTTGCAGGCTTCATGGATTTCAAGCCTTTGTAATCCTTTAATAGGATGACAATTTTATACGTCTTAAAGTTGTTGAGTAATACCAGATTTCAAAATTTCCCAGGCATGCACAATAGTTTATTTTTTTAATAAAGAATACATTTATGCAGCAGCCAAGTATACGATATTGAAAATAACCATTTCCGAAGTACATCAGAGAAAGTTAAAAGATCACAGAACCTCTTATGATGTTAATATTTAACATTTGAGTTAAATTCTAGTTGAGGAAGCTGGATAAAGAGTACTTTAGATTCTTCAAATGAACTAGTGTGACTGAAAGTACAAATTTTCTTCAGTTCAATCAGTGCAAGTTCCTTAGAGTGCACTGGTGTCAGGGCCAAAGAAAACACTGTGTCACTAAAAGAGGAACTCTTGGCAGTCATTTTGAATATTTGAACAAAGTTATGGCCCTATTCTTTAGAAATAACCAAAGAAATGTTTTAACAGGGTTGTTGTTTCTTTTTAAGTGAAAGTAAAACATGCTATTTAGTAAAAGTAAATCGGTAGGTTCCTTACTGATGGATTCATAACCATTTCGCCTTAAAGGAGTGCCTACACGTAGTGGTCAATAAAGTTAGCAGCATCCTCATCATCTTCATTATCCATCATCATTGTGAATGCATAAGGACAGGGGCCAGGATAGACTTGGGTACATTTGGGGAAATGAAAGAAATCCTTCATGACTGCATCATGTAAATATGAGAAGGGATGGCTTGAAATGAAACTGGAGATAAGGAGAGGTTCTATGTCATGCAAAGTCTTGGAAGTGGACGCTTGACAGCCTTCAAACGTTCTCAAATCTTGGTATTTTAGTGCACGTTGAGTTTTATTTCTCCAAGATATAATTTCAAAGCTATAATGTCTAACGTCCCTTGCAGTTAAAGTGCAGACATGTCACGTATGTTCAGCCAGTCCAATGTACAACTTTGATAAGCGAGCCACCTGAAAAAACTGGATGGGTGCTAGGCACTCATTTTACTCACGTGAGTGGTTGAAACGGCACTCATTGGGGGTGCCATTTTGGGGGTAGTGGAACATTCTTGGTTAAATTATGTGGATTTGAGGGAAATTTATAAAATGAAATCAGAAAGAATTCATGATTAACTGAATGTTGAAGATGAAATGAGGAAAAAATTAACCCCTACCCATTTTTAAAGCTGTCTGTATTCTGTTTTTATTAAACTTTATCTATATTATGTCTACAGAATTTCCTTTATGCATTTATGGCATATCAGTATCAATCTCTTAGAAATAAATGTTTTGCTTTTCTATCTTAACTACATGCAAGATATAGTCATTGGATTATCTTTCATAAAGCCATATATAACACAGTCCTTTATCATTTATTATTAGAAAAAAATATCACCTATCTTTATGCTTTTTTCTAATGGTTATTTTACTTAACCTTTAAATAAAAGGGAGGGGCAGAGAGAAGGAGAGAGAGAGAATTCCAAGCAGTGAGCACAGAGCCTGATGTGGGGCTTGAACCCATGAACTGTGAAATCATGATCTGAGCTGAAATCAAGAGTCAGATGCTTAATGGACTGAGCCACCCCGGTGCCCCTAAGCTTTTATTTAAATAAAAGATTTAAGTGATCCACCACACTTAATTTCTGGTTTTAATAGCAATGAACTTCAAAACCAAATTTTGTACTAAATTGCAACAATGTTTAGTCTTGCTTGGACAGATTTTCCCCTAAGTTATGTTATACTTGTCTTTTATTTTTACTTTAATGGTCATACTTTAGGCATTTTTTTTTTTTGTAATTGAGGATGGCATAGAGGATGTGATGGAATTAAGTATAAAATACACCAAACTATAAATTAAGCTTTTGGGTACTTTTTTTCCTATCTCCAAAATTCTTCTTTTGAATAAGAGATTCACATCTTATTACTCACGTCCTTGCAAAGGGCACTGCCTCACAATTATTTTGAACTCAACGTACTGTTAGAGGAAGGTAACTCAACCTGAAATAATGTTAACCAGTACTTCTTGGGGATGCTTAAATAGTTCATCCGAGGATCTATAATAAAGAAATCAAGGAAATATAATTTTACTCTGTAGATTTTGACCTCACAATTGGAAGTGTTGAAGGAAGTGAGTTGGGAAACTAAACCTTTTAAACTGTATTCAAGATAACTTATAATGGATAGATTTGTACATCTCCAGATGGACCCTATTTTCTAAGAACACAGAAAAATAAAGAATTGAATTCAGGTACGTGCCTCAGCTCATCACCTGGCCCAGTGTGGTTTGAGCAGACTACCTACAGAAGGCATAAGATTAGGGGGGCATTTATATAATTAAGAAAAACTATGCTTTAACAAGATATTTACATTCAAAAATTTAAGAGAGATAGAAAAAACTTGGACAATAAATAAGATAGACTATTTAAAATGAAACCCTGTGTTGGATATGATTAATTGGGACCCAATATTTACTTTTTACCCCTCTCTTGGGGCTCTTCTTGTGTTATATGGCCCAGAAACCTAACTATTCCATTTCCTTGCCATGAACATTCTAGATATAAATAGTTTTCTGCCTATTAAATGCCTCGTGTGAGATGTAGAAGATAGAAATGAGACAAACTTCATCTTCCTTCTATTGCTGGCTGATTCCTGCTGTAACCAGTGGGGTGGAGAAACCATTGCTTTGTTTTTGTATTCTGTAGCAGAATTTCATGTCTAGTCACCAGCTTTGGGGTCAAGAAGTTGTTACTGTGTGGTGCTACACAGCTTTTCAATCCTGGTTTCTTGATTCCTAGTGTGCTACAGAGAAGTGTGTCTTTAAATCTAAAACTTCCTTTGGCATTCTTCAGGTTCCTAAGCCTTCTTGGAGTGTGACAGAAATGGTAGCTACTCTGGTGATCTCTTCCGTGGCCTTCTGTGGTATAGGCTTAATGGGACTCCCTTTGCTCCAGTCCTGCAAACAATTCTACAATTACCAATTTTTTTGTATGAAAGCTCTTTCTGCTTCAGATACCTAGAGGGTTTCTACTTACACAATAGAATATAAACTGAACCATACTCTCTGCAAAAATATCATAAAAATAAACACCAATTAACATGGAGAAAAGAGAGGATTAGCCCTTATAAGAGACCCCAGAGAGCTTCCTTATCCCTCCCAGCATGTTAGGACACAGTGAGAAGATGGCTGTCTTGTGAATCAGGAAGTGGGCCTTCACCAGACAAAAATCTGCTAGATTTTCAATCTTGGACTTCCCAAACTCCAGATCTGTGAAAAAGCAAATGTTTGTTGTTTGAGCTGCCCTGTCTATTTTTGTTATAGTAGCATGAAAGGATTAAGACGAGTAGTTAATTTGAATTTGTCTTAGACTATCTTTCAAATGAATCAGGCAGAAGTTTCAATAGAATGAATTAATGGTAGTAGAATGACTTTTTACCCTGCGAATATATTATTGTGTCTAAAGTTTATTTCCCCCAGTATAAATGTCTAGCATATTTCAGCTGTGAAATGTCTAGAAAAGTATTAGTAGTTTTATTATTGTTGAAAATGATTAAAGAAGATGATTTAGGTGACATAAATTCTATTTAACACTCCATGAAATGGCAGTCTCCGTTCCCAAGGGCTCAGAGAACTGCAAAATGGGCCAGAAAGCAGAAAGCATTAATAGGATAAGGAATACGGAGCAAGAAAGAAAAAAAACATGAATAAGAAACAAGGGAATGAGAGTTGACTTGGCTTTTGGGGTCATTTGGATCAGATATACTACATTTCCAGTCAAGCAGAGTGTTTGCAGGGACACGAAGGTTATCTAAATTTTGGTTTGCTGATGGTACCTCAGGCAGGAGAAACTCCATGTTGTGCCTAGAAATTGTATTTCAGCATCATTATAATATTCTTTCTTTCTACAAATAGTTTTCCACAGCAGTTTGATACCTTCAGTTTCAGATACAAAAATTAGGATTGATCTTTTTAACTCATACATGTCTGTCCTTTCATACAGAGTTAATTGCTAAAATTTATTGACACAATTTACTTTTAAGTTCTCCCTTTTTTTGTTATCATTACCACTTTCTAGTTTCAGATGGTTATTATCACCTGCCTATACATTATGGCAGTATACATCTCTTTTGCCTATCCTTCTTCTCCATCCATTGTATGCACTTTTGCTGGAACCATTTTTCTTAAGCTTAATCTCAGAATTTCTGTGGAAAAGTATCCAGTGACTGCTGAATTGCTTACCAATTCATTACAAACTTCATGGCCTGGCATGCAAAATCTTTCTTAGTGTCAGGCCTCCCATATCAGTGCAATAGAAATGAAAAGTTTTCTGATCATGACTTAATACATTCTTGGGGCGCCTGGGTGGCTCAGTCGGTTAAGCGTCCGACTTCGGCTCAGGTCATGATCTCACGGTCCATGAGTTCGAGCCCCGCGTCAGGCTCTATGCTGACAGCTCAGAGCCTGGAGCCTGCTTCAGATTCTGTGTCCCCCTCTCTCTCTGACCCTCCCCCGTTCATGCTCTGTCTCTCTCTGTCTCAAAAAAAATAAATAAAACATTAAAAAAAAACACTGTTTCACACATATTAATGTCTCTTAAACAAAAAAGATTAAATGGAAACACTGCTTTACAAACGTGGTCTTAAAGCAAAGTGTATTGAATCTGAATGGATAGCCTAGTGTACAATGTTACACAACCAGACTGTGTTTTCAAAGTAAAATAAAAAATTTATGTCAGCAAATCATGATGTGCATCTTTCTTAGTCATGAAACAGGAGAGAGGGATTTTTTTTGAGGGGGGGAATAAAATTGATTAGTAAGACCCTGTATTTGCTTCCTATGCTGGTAAGACAAATTATTACAAACAGTATCTTAAAACAATGCAAATTTATTATTTTATAGTTCTAGAGGTCAGAACTTTGAAATGGGTCTAATTGGGCTAAAATCAAGGTGCCTCTAGGGCTGCATTCCTTCTGGAGGCTCTAAGGGAGGATTTGTTTCCTTCCCTTTTCTAGCTTCTGAAGGCTGTCTCCATTCCTTGACTTGTGGTTCCTTTCCACTTTGAAAGTCCACAATGACTGGCCAACTCTTTATCACATCATATCAGTCTGACACTGACTCTTCTGCCTCCTTTGTCCATATTTAATGACCCTTGTGATTAACTGGGTCATCACCTGGATGATCCGTCAGGAAAATATTCCTATCTTAAGTCCAGCTGGTCAGTAACCTTGAATTTATCTGCTGCCTTAATTCCCTTTTTCAATGCAATAAAACATACTCATAGGTCCCAGAGATTAGGACATGAACATCTTTGGAAGGCCATTATTCTACCCACCGTGGGCCCATTCAAAATAGAACTGAAAACAGTGGTGTTCAGAGCTTTGTTCAGGGCTTATGAAAAACTATCCAAATCCGAATCAGCTTGGCTACTCTCAACCACTTCCCGAATCCTTATCTCTCCTCCCAATCCTTAAAATATTGAATCCATTTGAGGAATTCTGAGTTTTCCACCCAAGGAAAGATGTTTTTATTTTCTTTCCTTTTCTTTTTTTTTCAAGTCAAATGGGGGGATGACTCTAAAAGAATCAATAGAAAGATTGGATACACAAAAGGAGGTGGGACTGGCAACTCATTTGGAAGATGGACCTCTTTTTTTTTTTTTTTTTTTTTTTTATAAGATGGACCTCTTTTTATGCAGAAAGCTTGATGTTTTGCCCTCTGGGCAGGCCTAGCAGGGGAGAGAATAAAATTAGAGGGAGATAGTGGGGTAGAGAGATAAACAATAGTCCAACACTGGAACATCCACAATGTATTGAGGATGGAGGTCAAATCGGCACTGCAGAAATTCAGAAGTTGTACCACCCGACTGTTGTCACCCCTAACATGTGTGTCCCATGAAAGATTCTCTGTCATTGTTGCCTCTCAAAGGCACAACCAGTTCAGATTAGTCAGAGAAGATACAGAAAGCAGAAGAGAACTATAATAGCCCGGCTTAAAAAGTTTTTCCCCTTTTCTCTAAACATGTATCTTGGTCTTCACAATCGTGGAGCACATGGACCCAGAAGGGGTAAGGATGGAGGTTAGGGGAGAGCTGACCATGCCTTCTTCTCCTTTCAGAACCATGACAGAAATACTGAGGAGAGTAGAGGATCTGAGCAATCAATTAGATATGAGCTTGATATTTTATTTGTTTTCTTTATTTTTATATCACCCTGTGCTCATCACAAGTACCTTCCTTAATGCCCATCACCCATATAACCCATCCCCCTACCCACCTCTCCTCCAGCAACCCTCAGTTTGTTCTCTATAGTTTAGAGTCTGTTTTGTGGTTTGCCTCTGTCTTCTTTTCCCCTCTATGTTCATCTGTTTCGTTTCTTAAATTCCACACGAGTGAAAACATATGGTACTTATCGTTCTCTGATTGACTTATTTCACTCAGAATAATATTCTCTAGCTCCATCCATGTCATTGCAAATGGCAAACATATATATGTACCACATCGTCTTTATCCAATCACCAGTTAATGGACACTTGGACTCTTTCCATAATTTGGCTATTGATAATGCTGCTATAAACCTCAGGGTGCATGTTTCTCTTCCAATCAGTATTTTTTTATCCTTTGGGTAAATACCTAGTAGAGCAATGCTGGATCATTGGGTAGTTCTATTTTTAACTTTTTGAGGAAAATTCATGCTATTTTCCAGAGTGACTGCACCAGTTTGCCTTCCCACCAACAGTGTAAAAGGGTTCCCCTTTCTCCACATCCTCACCAACATCTATTGTTTCCTATGCTGTTAATTTAAGCCATTCTGACAGGTGTGAGGTGGTATCTCATCATGATTTTGACTTGCATTGCCCTGATGATGATTGATGTTGAGCATCTTTTCATTTGTCTGTTGGTCATCTGGATGTCCTCTTTGGAAAAATGTCTATTCCTTTCTTCTGCCCATTTATTAACTGGATTAGTTGTTTTTTGGGTGTTGAGTTTGATAAATTCTTTATATATTTTGGATACCAGCTCTTTATCATATATGTCATTTGCAAATATCTTCTCCCATTCTATAGGTTGCCTTTTAGTTTTGTTGATTGTTTCCTTTGCTGCGCAGAAGCTTTCTATCTTGATGAAGTCCCAATAATTCATCTTTGCTTTTGTTTTCCTTGCCTCCGGAGACATGTCAAGTAAGAATTTGCTATGGCCAAGGTCAAAGAAGTTACTGCCTGTATTCTCCTCCAGTATTTTGATGGTTTCTTGTCTCACATTTAGACTCTTCTCCATTTTGAATTTGTTTTTTTGTATAATGTAAGAACGTGGTCCAGTTTAATTCTTTTGAATGTTGCTGTTCAGTTTTACTGACACCATTTGTTGAAGAGACCATCTTTTTTTCCATTGGATATTTTTTCCTGCTTTGTTGAAGCTTAGTTGACCACATAGTTGTGGGTCCATTTCTGGGTTTTTTATTCTGTTCTATTGGTCTATGTGTCTGTTTTTGTGCCAGTACGATAGTGTCTCAATCACTATAACTTTGTGATATAACTTGAAGACTGGAAATGTGATTCCTCCCTCTTTGCTTTTCTTTTTCAAGATTGCTTTGGCTATTCAGGGTCTTTTGTGGTTCCATGTAAAATTTAGTATTGTTTGTTCTAGCTCTGTAAAAAAATGCTGGTGGTACGTTGATAGGGATTGCATTAAATACGTAGACTGCTTTGGGTAGTAAAGACATGCTAACAATATTTATTCTTCCAATCCATGAGCATAGAATGTCCATTTCTTTGTGTCATCTTCGATTTCCTTCATTGTTCTATAATTAGTACAGATCTTTTATGTCTTTAGTTAGGTTTATTCCTAGATATCTTATGGTTTTGGTGTAATTGTAAATGGGATTGATTCTTTGATTTCTCTTTCTGCTGCTTCATTATTGGTATATAGAAATGCAGCCAATATGTGTACATTGATTTTATATCCTGCAACTTTGCTGAATTCATGTATCAGTTCTAGCAATTTTTTGTTGGAGTCTTTTGGGTTTTCTACATAGAATATTATGTCATCTGCAAGTAGTGAAAGTTTGACTTCTTCCTTGCTGATTTGAATGCCTTTTATTTCTTTTTGTTTGATTACTGAGGCTAGGACTTGCAGTACTATGTTAAATAACAATGGTGAGAATGGTCGTCCCTGTCTTGTTCTTGACGTTAGAGGAAAACCTCTCAGTTTTTGCCCATTAAGGATGATATTAACTGTGGGTCTTTCATATATGGCCTTTATGGTATTGAGGTATGTACCCTCTATCCCTATTTTGTTGAACATTTTTATCAAAAATGGATGCTGCACTTTGTCAAATGCTTTTTCTGCATCTATTTAGAGGATTATATGGTTCTTATCCTTTCTTTTATTAATGTGGTATATTGTTGATTTGTGAATGTTGAACCACCCTTGCACCCAGGAATAAATCCAACTTGATCATGGTGAATGATTCTTTTAATATACTGTTAGATTTGATTTGCTAGTATTTTGTTCAGGATTTTTGCATCAACATTCATTAGGAATATTGGCCTAAAATTCTCTATTTTAATGGGATCTTTGTCAGGTTTTGGAGTTTTGGAAATTTTCCTTTCATTTTTATTTTTTGGAACAATTTGAGAAGAATAGGTATTAACTCTTTCATAAATATTTGATAGAATTCCCTTGTGAAGCCATTTGGCCCTGGATTTTTGTTTGTTGGGAGATTCGATTACTGATTCTTTTTTTTTTTTTTTTGCTGATCACCAGTCTGTGTCAAGTTTTCTATTTCTTCCTGTTTCAGTTTTGGTAGTTTATTCATTTCTTGGAATTTATCCAATTCTTCCAGCTTGTCCAGTCTGTTGTCATGTAATTTTTCATAATATTCTCTACAATTGTTTGTATTTCTGTGATGTTGGTTGTTACCTCACCTCTCTCATTGTGATTTTATTTATTTGGGTCCTTTCTCTTTTCTTTTTGATAAATCTGGCTAGGGGTTATCAATTTTATTAATTTTTTCAAAGAACTGGTACCTGGTTTCATTGATCTGTTCTACTGTTTTTGTTTTTGTTATTGATGTTGTTTGTTTCTATCTCATTTATTTCTGTTCTAATTTTGATTATTCCCCTTCTTCTGCTGGCTTTAGGCTTCATTTGTTGTTCTTTTTCCAGCTCCTTTGGGTGCAAGGTTAGATTGTGTATTTGAGATTTTTGTTCCATCTTGAAGTAGGGCTATACTGCTACATTCTTTACTTTCTATGACTGCTTTTGCTGCCTCCCAAAGGTTTTGGACCATCATGTTTTCATTTTCATTTGTTTCCATGTATTTTTAAATTTCTTTCTTAATTTCCTGGGTGACAATTCATTCCTTAGTAGCATGTTCCTTAAGCTCCATGTATTTGTGGTCTTTCCAATTTTTTTTTTTTTTTTGTGATTGACCTCAAGTTTCATAGCATTGTGTTCAGAAAATATGCATGATATGATCTCAATCTTTTTGTACTACTTGAGGCCTGATTTGTGAACCCAGGATGTGATCTATTCTGGGGAAAGTCCCATGAACACTCAAAAAGGGTGTGTATTCTGCTGCTTTAGGACGAAATGTTCTAAATATATCTGTTAAGCCCATCTGGTCCAGTGTGCTATTCAAAGCCATTGTTTCCTTGTTGATTTTCTGTCTAGATGGTCTGTCCATTGATGTCAGTGTGGTCTTAAAGTCCCCTACTATTATTGTATTATTATCAATGATTTCCTTTATATTTGTTATTAATTGGTTTGTATATTTGGGTTCTTTCAAGTTGGGGGCAAAAATATTGACAATTGTTAGATTTTGCTGGTGGATTGACCACTTAATTATGATATAATGCCCTTCTTCATTTCTTGTTATAATCTTTGTTTTAAAATCTAGTTTGTCTAATATAAATATGGCTACTCTGGCTTTCTTTTGACATCCATTAGCATGATAAGTGGTTCTCCATCCCATTACTTTCAATCTGCAGGTGTCTTTAGGTCTAAGAGTCTCTTGTAGGCAGCACAAAGATAGGTTTTGTTTTCTTATACATTCTGATACCCAATTTCTTTTGATTGGAGCATTTGGTCCAATTACATTTACAGGATTATTGAAAATATGAATTAGTGCAACTGTGCTTTCTGTAGTGTTGATGTTTCTGATGTTCCCTGGTCCTTTATAGTCTTTGTTGCTTTTGGTCTTTTTTGTTTTGTTTTGTTTTTTCTCCACTTAAAGAGTCCCCCTTAAAATTTCTTTTAGGGCTGGTTTAGTGGTCACAAACTCCTTTAGTTTTTGTTTGTATGGGAAACTCTTTATCTCTCCTATTTTGAATGACAGTCTTGCTGGATAAAGAATTCTTGGCTGCATATTTTTCCAATTTAGCATCCTGCCACTCCCTTCTGCCCCGCCAAGTTTCTGTGGACAGATATGGTGTGAACCTAATCTGTCTTCCCTTGTAGGTTAAGGACTTTTTTCCTTTGCTGTTTTCCTAATTCTTTCCTTGCCTGTGTATTTTGTGAATTTGACAATGAAATGCCTTTGTGATGTTGGTTTTTGTTGAATCCAACAGAGTTCTCTGTGCTTCTTGGATTTTGATGTCTGTGTCCTTCCCCAGATTAGGAAAGGCTGTGAGTGTTTGTGCTATGCTACTTATTGATGTTAGTTTATGGTTAGGGGCAGGGGAGGGAAATGGCACCTGCAGACTCTTTTGTCTCCACAATGGCAGTGCCCCCTCTCCTGGTTGTGCTCCAAGAAGGGGGAATTATCTCTCCCAGTGTGACCCAGGGAACCCTCAGATCAGCCACCTGCCCTCCCCCACAAGAGCAGTGCGGGCCCACCAGGCTCAATACAGGTCATGCCTCCCACCTCTTAAGCTCCAGTCTTTGAGCCCCAATGGTTATAAAAACTCATGAAAATCAGCACCTCTCATTTTCCCAGTCAATGGCTTGGGGAACTGTTTTTCTTGTACAGTCCTCTCTCTCTGTCTCTCTCTGCCCCCTTCCATAACCAGATCTCCCTCCTCTCGACCACACCCTTGACCTATTTCTCCCCCAAACCATGTCTCTGCACCTCCTACCTTCCACAATGTGTCGTCTTCTCTCTCTCTCTCTAGTTGGGCAGTTTGTTCTGTCAGTCCTCAGATTGATTTCTTGTGTATTCAGAATTATTTGATATTTATCTTGCTGTGTTGGAGGGATGAGGGATGAGGCAAGTCCATGGTCCTACTACTCCACAGTGTTAGCTCCGCCCACAATCGAGTTTAACAATTTAAAGTGGATTCGGGTGGATTGGAATTTAAAACCTAAAACTGGCAGAGAATTATAAAATTAGTCAAAAATTTTTAAAGGACAGTGAAGAAAGATTTAACACTTTCAGCTTGATACTCATTCTTATGCTGGTTACAGATTACAATGACATAATTTTGTTTTAGAATTCTCTTTATCAAAGATACATATAAATATTTCCCAGGCATATTATAGTACAGGGTGATAAGTACCATGACTTCCTTGATTAAATATGGGAGCTTTTAAAAAAATTAGTTTGAGACTAACTTGAGAAACTTTGTGAGCTTATCTATTAATTACCTTTCCAGATAGGTTATGCTGAAGACATACTATATGCATTTGGAAAGATGACATTTTGCTTGGTAAAATTCAGTTGGGCCCTCACGTTTCTAGCATACTTAACCTTATTACGTAGTTATAATCCCTATTTTATACCCGAGGAAATTGAAGCAGAAAGAGGTTGCTTAACTTGTCCCAGAGTCTCAGAGTTATGAAGTCCTGGATCCAGATTTCAAAGGTGAATTCTGTCTCCAGAGCAGTCACTGTATATGAGTAGACTCAAAGCCTAGTAAAACCCAGTGTTTGTTCATGAGTACTTGCTGAATTGAATTGAATTGACTACTACAGATTATCATGATTATCACCAACTTTGCTAACTAAACTAGCTCTCAGTATTTCACAGAATACAGCAGGATAAATTGTTCCCCAGAAGGAGTATTTAGTGATTCATACTGTTAAATTGCCTAATTTTCCAACTGTCAATTGTTAAATTGCCTAATACATTGTCTCAATGGTATTTTGTTTTCCTTGAAGAAGTAAACAAACAGTAAAACTCTTTCATCTCAGCCATCAGGGGATAAAACTCTCTGAGCAATGCTTTTGCATGGTTATGGCTGAAATTAAATCATCTTTAAGCATTTAAAAGGCAACAGCTTTATCCATGGCAATTTTATTGTGCTACAAAACCTTAATTGTTAGAATAAGGCCCTTGCTCTGTCAACTTTGATGTTTGTAGTAATCTTGAAGTCAATTGTTTGTGTTAGCAAGAATTAAAGAATGGAGGTTATATTTTAGCAGAAAATCTTGTAATACGATAAAAAATAAGCTCATTAATGGTATTTGTGGTTAAAACCCTGTAAAATCCCTATAGGGAAATGGATTTCAGAGAAAAATTTCTTAGAAGAAAGAGAAATTTCACATATGTACATGTGCACCTAAAATATTTTCTAGGTAGAATGTAGTGTATGCTTAACACCCAAAACTTCAAAAAGTATATGGAGAATTAAAGTCAATTATAATTCTATAAATAATCACCACTATTACAATTTTGACATATAACTTTACAGACATTTGGTATCATGTTTGCATGTATATTTCTATGTTTCTCTTTATGTAAATATAGACCAATTAGCACTCAATAAGTGTATGGTTCAAAACATTTTTCTACATTCATAAATATATGTCCATGGTAAAACTTTATTGGATACACAGTAATCTAATGGCATCATAACTGTCTAACAGCCTTGAAATTAAAGATATTTTGACCTATGTAAAAAATGTTCCTTAATTCTTCAGCTTTCAAGAATTGAATACCGTGCAAAGTAAACATTTTAACTCATATTGGTTGTAATAAATTGAAAAAAAGAATGCATCTTTAATCTTAAATAGAGTATGCATTTGAGATCCTGGAAGCAAAGAACCAAGACAAATGTATCAATTTACAAATTGTATACACATTTAATCCTACCAAATAAACAAAAATATTATTTCCACTCTCTCCTATAGGATTTGGTCAATGTGCAGAACTGTACATGCTTAGTATAAAAACTTAATTAAGGTCACCTATTGACATTCTGAAACAGAACCCAAATGGATTATCTGCTCATTTAAAACCAACACTGGTAAAAATTCTGGACCCAAATCAGAAGAGATTATGTACAATAGAAACATGTGTTAAGGAAAGAAAGTCTCAGAAGCCAGTAAGAAAGCACTAATATTGGATACTTTCATGGCTGTTACATTTTCAGGATCAGATGGCATATGTTTCGGTTTTTGTAACTGAATTTATAGCCTCTCCTTCTTTGTGTTAGAAGGCAATAGAACTCTTTTAAAAAGCTTAGAAATGTTAATAAAAATCTGCCAAAGATCAGACTGAAATGATCTTGACTCCATTTTAGAATATTTCAAACACAAATAATGTGCACATATTTGACTTTGCTTTCTTCATTATAAGTATAAAGATTTCAGATGCCCTTTTGTTCATATCCCTTGAACACCAAATCACATTGATTGGGCTAAAGACAGTTTATAATTTGAAAATTGTAGCAAGATCATATTCCTTTGCTGAGTACATTTTCAGAGGTCTGAATTCTGTTTATGATTTTCAAAGGCAGAGCTTTAAAGATAAAATTTATCTAGGGACATGGACATTGTTTTATGCAATATGTTTTAGTTGTTTTTGTTTGATTCTAATATTACTCTTGGGTTTTTGGATGCTTATTAGCAACCCAAAGTACTCATTGATATTTTTTGCAATTTTATGGATTTTGGAATTAAATTTTTTACCCTTATCAAAAAAGGCTTTTGTAAGAGGTAGGTTTTAGGGGAGGAAAAACAATTCTTGTCAATCGAAAGGTATCTTTATTCTTGCATAAAACACCACTGGATTTCTGGTAGACATGAAAAATATTGATATTTCTACTCTAGTCGTTAGGGACATTGTCATGTAAATGAAGGTGACGAGAATGATGAAGAGCAGGAGTAGGGAGAAAAGGAGGATTAGGATGTAGGAAGGGGAGGAGGGGGAGGATGGCAGCTGTGAAGCATCAAAACACATCACCAAAGGAGCTTGTGATTATAATGGTATATTCTTTGGCAGCATATTAACAACAACAGCAACAAAAGTCCCACAAAAATTAAAACAGCTGTTTTTCTTAGGCACTTTGTTTACTATCTTAACTCAAAATCAATAAGAATAGTATGTGTAAGTACTTTGTAAACTTCAAAATAATTGATAAGGGTACCATAGTCTTATTCTCATCACCATTACTGGTATCATTGTAATTATACTTATTTCAGCAATGAATATTCATATCACCCTTTGCCATTATGTTTCCATGTTTATGCATGTGAGCTGAATATTATGATGAGTAGCACCTTCCCCAAGGCCAAGATGAGAGTGAGTGATACCAGGATAAAACCAGAATTTAGCTTATAACTCAAATGTCTGGGCTTCGAGTTCATGACTTGTAGCTCCCTCGTTACATGGCTCAGAAATGACTTTGATGTTGCCATTATCCTGTTGGAAACAATCATAGCATAAAAGCCTATCTGAAATTGGAATCATCTTGGCAACTATGGTTCTGATTGCATATGACGCTTGTTTCTATTGTGTATATGCTTTCGGTGATTATTTCACTCAGTTGAAAGGAAAAGAAAAAACAGGAACAATTTATTTTGCCTTAAAATATCCTTGGTAATCTGCAACATTTCTTGATGACTCATTTTCTATTTTCCAGTCTTCAGCAGGTGAAATTCTGAACACTCCAAAATGAACTTTCCCACTAAGTAACTATCAGGATAGTAAATTTCACCCAAAGAATTCAGTGAAGTGCATTGTTCCACAGCTAGTACACCTGTGTTCTCACAAAGACTTATAAAGTATAACACATCTGCCGATAGTGTGCATTTACACAAATTATACATAAGTGACACTTTTCTGATGAATTATATTGTATAGAGTCCTGCACTGTTCTATAGGTAGCTACCAGTCCTATGTGGTTATATAAATTTAATTAAATTTTATGAAATAAAAATTCCATTCCCCAGTCACAGTCGCCACACTGCAAGTGTTCAGTAGCCATTCACAGATATAAATACTTCCACCAACACAGAAAGTGCTAAAGGATAAGGCGGGTATACTCACTGCTAAGCAAGGTATGGTACAAGACTTGACTGACAGCACTAACAACTGCTGGCAACAACATGTGGGAGGACCTTAAAAAGGCAGAATCTCAGCCTACCATGTACCTACTGAGTAAGAATCTACTCTTTTTAGAAATGTTTATTCATTTATTTTTAGAGAGAGAGAGAGAGTGCACAGGAATAGGGGAGGGGTAGAGAGAGAGGGAGAGAGAGAATACCAGGCAGGCTCCGCACTGAGTGCAGAGCCCCACATGGGGCTCGATCTCACCAACCGTGAGATCATGACCTGAGCAAAAATCAAGAGTCCGATGCTTAACCAACTGAGTCACCCAGGTGCCCCAAGAATCTACATTTTAGTCAGACAAACTGGTTACTCAGGCATGTCAAATTTTTATTTTATTTTATTTTATTTTATTTTATTTTATTTTATTTTATTTTATTTTATTTTATTTTATTTATTTTATTTTATTTTTAAAAACTTACTTCCAAATTAGTTAGCATATAGTGCAACAATGATTTCAGGAGTAGATTCCTTAGTGCCCTTTACCCATTTAGCTCATCCCTCCCTCCTACAACCCCTCCAGCAACCCTCAGTTTGTTCTCCATATTTATGAGTCTCTTCTGTTTTGTCCCCCTCAGTGTTTTCATATTCTTTTTGTTTCCCTTCCCTTATGTTCATCTGTTTTGTCTCTTAAAGTCCTTATATGGGTGAAGTCATATGATTTTTGTCTTTCTCTGACTAATTTCACAGAATAATACCCTCCAGTTCCATCCACGTAGTTGCAAATGGCAAGATTTCATTCTTTTTGATTGTCAAGTAATACTCCATTGTATACATATACCACATCTTCTTTATCCATTCATCCATGGATGGACATTTGGGCTCTTTCCATACTTTGGGTATTGTTGACAGTGCTACTATAAACATGGGGTTCATGTGTCCCTTTGAAACAGCACACCTGTATCCCGTGGATAAATGCCTAGTAGTGCAATTGCTTGGTCATAGGGTAGTTCTATTTTTAGTTTTTTGAGGAACCTCCATATTGTTTTCCAGAGTGGCTACACCAGCTTGCATTCCCACCAACAATGCAAGAGAGATCATCTTTCTCCACATCCTCACCAACATCTGTTGTTGCCTGAGTTGTTAATGTTAGCCATTCTGACAGGTGTGAGGTGGTATCTCATTGTGGTTTTGATTTGTATTTCCCTGATGATAAGTGATGTTGAGCATTTTTTCATGTATCTGTTCACCATCTGGATGTCTTCTTTGGAGAAGTGTCTATTCATGTCTTTTGCCCATTTCTTCACTGGATTATTTGTTTTTTGGGTGTTGAGTTTAATAAGTTCTTTATAGATTTTGGATACTAACCCTTTATCTGATATGCCATTTGCAAATATCTTCTCCCATTCTGTCGGTTGCCTTTTAGTTTTGCTGATGGTTTCCTTCGCTGTGCAGAAGATTTTTATTTTGATGAGGACCCAGTAGTTCGTTTTTGCTTTTGTTTCCCTTGCCTCCAGAGACGTGTTGAATAAGAAGTTGCTGCAGCCAAGATCAAAGAGGTTTTTGCCTGCTTTCTCCTCGAGGATTTTGATGGCTTCCTGTCTTACACTGAGGTCTTTCATCCATTTTGAGTTTATTTTTGTGTATGGTGTAAGAAAGTGGTCCAGGTTCATTCTTCTGCATGTCACTGTCCAGATTTCCCAGAACCACTTGCTGAAGAGACTGTCTTTATTCCATTGGATATTCTTTCCTGCTTTGTCGAAGATTAGTTAGCCATACGTTTGTGGGTCCATTTCTGTGTTCTGTATTGTGTTCCATTGATTTGAGTGTCTGTTCTTGTGTCAGTACCATACTGTCATGATGATTACAGCTTTGTAATATGTCTTGAGGTCTGGGAGTGCAATGCCTCCTGCTTTGGTTTTCTTTTTCAAGACAGCTTTGGCTATTCAGGGTCTTTTCTGGTTCCATACAAATTTTAGGATTATTTGTTCTAGCTCTGTGAAGAATGCTTGTGTTATTTTGATAGGGATTGCTTTGAATATGTAGATTGCTTTGGGTAATATTGACATTTTAACAATATTTGTTCTTCCTATCCAGGAGCATGGAATCTTTTTCCATTTCTTTGTGTCCTCTTCAATTTATTTCATAAGCTTTCTATAGTTTTCAGCATATAGATTTTTCACCTCTTTGGTTAGATTTATTCCTATCTATTTTATGGTTTTTGTGCAACTGTAAATGGGATCGATCCCTTGATTTCTCTTTCTGTTGCTTCATTATTGGTGTATAGGAATGCAACCGATTTCTGTGTGTTGATTTTATATCCTGCAACTTTGCTGAATTCATGAATCAGTTTTAGCAGTTTTTTGGTGGAATCTTTTGGGTTTTCCATATAGAGTATCATGTCATCTGCGAAGAGTGAAAGTTTGACCTCCTCCTGGCCAATCTGGATGCCTTTTATTTCTTTGTGTTGTCTGATTGCAGAAGCTAAGATTTTCCAATACTATGTTGAATAACAGTGGCAAGAGTGGACATCCCTATCTTGTTCCTGACCTTAGGGGGAAAGCTGTCAGTTTTTTCCCATTGAGGATGACATTAGCATTGGGTCATTCATATATGGCTTTTATGATCTTGAGGTATGCTCCTTCTATCCCTACTTTCTTGAGGGTTTCTATCAAGAAAGGATGCTGTATTTTGTCAAATGCTTTCTCTGCATCTATTGAGAGGATCATATGGTTCTTGTCCTTCCTTTTATTAATGTGATGAATCACGTTCATTGTTTTGTGGATATTGAACCAGCCCTGCGTCCCAGGTATAAATCCCACTTGGTCATGGTGAATAATATTTTTAATGTATTGTTGGATCTGGTTGGCTAATATCTTGTTGAGGATTTTTGCATCCATGTTCATCGGGGAAATTGGTCTATAGTTTTCCTTTTTATTGGGGTCTCTGATTTTGGAATCAAGGTAATGCTGACTTCATAGAAAGAGTTTGGAAGTTTTCCTTCTGTTTCTATTGTTTGGAACAGCTTCAAGAGAATAGGTGTTAACTCTTCCTAAATGTTTGGTAGAATTCCCCTGGAAAGCCATCTGGCCCTGGACTCTTGCTTTTTGGCAAATTTTTTATTACTAATTCAATTTCCTTACTGGTTATGGGCCTGTTCAAATTTTCTATTTCTTCCTGTTTCAGTTTTGGTAGTGTATATGTTCCTATGAATTTTTCCATTTCATCCAGATTGCCCATTTTATTGGCATGTAATTGCACATAATATTCTCTTATTGTTTTTATTTCTGCTGTGTTGGTTGTGATCTCTCCTCTTTTGTTCTTTATTTTATTTATTTGGGTCCTTTCCTTTTTGTTTTTGATCAGACTGGCTAATGGTTTATCATTTTTGTTAATTCTTTCAAAGAACAAGCTTCTGGTTTCATTAATCTGTTCAACTGTTTTTTTGGTTTCGATTGCATTAATTTCTGCTCTAATCTTTATTATTTCCTGTCTTCTGCTGGTTTTGGGTTTTATTTGCTGTTCTTTTTCCAGCTCCTTAAGGCGTAAGGTTAGGTTGTGTATCTGAGATCTATCTTTCTTCTTTAGGAAGGCCTGGATTGCTATATACTTTCCTCTTATGACCACCTTTGGTGTGTCCCAGAGGTTTTGGGTTGTGGTGTTATCATTTTCGTTGTGTTCCATATACTTTTTAATTTCCTCTTTAACTTCTTGGTTAGCCCATTCATTCTTTAGTAGGATGTTCTTCAGTCTCCAAGTATTTTTTACCTTTCCAAATTTTTTCTTGTGGTTGATTTCGATTTCATAGTGTTGCGGTCTGAAAATATGCACGGTATGATCTCGATCTTTTTGTACACACTTAGGGCTGATTTGTGGCCCAGTATATGGTCTATTCTGTAGAACGTTCCATGTGTACTGGAGAAGAATGTATACTCTGATGCTTTAGGATGAAGTGTTCTGAATATATCTGTTAAGTCCATTTGGTCCAGTGTGTCATTCAATGCCATTGTTTCCTTGTTGATTTTTTTGATTAGATGATCTGTCCATTGCTGTGAGTGGGGTGTTGAAGTCTCCTACTATTATGGTCTTACTATCTATGAATTCATGTTTGTGATTAACTGATTAATATATTTGGGTGCTCTCATGTTGGGGGCATAAATATTTACCATTGTTAGGTCTTCTTGGTGGATAGACCCCTTGATTATGATATAATGCCCTTCTGCATCTCTTGATACAGTCTTTATTTTAAAGTCTAGATTGTCTGATATAAGTATAGCTACTCTGGCTTTCTTTTATTGACCATTAGCATGATAGATGGTTCTCCATCCCCTTATTTTCAATCTGAAGGTGTCTTTAGGTCTATAGTGGGTCTCTTGTAGACAGCATATAGATAGATCTTGTTTTCTTATCCATTCTGTTACCCTGTGTCTTTTGATTGGAGCATTGAGTCCATTGACATTTAGAGTAAGTACTGAAAGATATGAATTTATTGCCATTAAGACGCTTGTAGAGTTGGAGTTTCTGGTGGTGTTCTCTGGTCCTTTCCAATCTTTGTTGCTTTTGATGATATAGATATAGATATAGATATAGATATAGATATAGATATAGATATAGATATAGATAGATATAGATATTTTTTCATCTTTTCTCTCCTCAGAGAGTCCCCCTTAAATTTTCTTGCAGGGTTGGTTTAGTGGTCACAAACTCCTTTAATTTTTGTTTGTCTGGGAAACTTTTTATCTCTCCTTCTATTTTGAATGACAGCCTTTCTGGATAAAGAATTCTTGGCTGCATATTTTTCTGATTCAGCCCATTGAATATATCCTGCCACTCCTTTCTGGCCTGCCAAGTTTCTGTGGATAGATCTGCTGCAAACATGATCTGTCTTCCCTTGTAGGTTAGGGACTTTTTTCCCCTTGCTGCTTTCATGATGTTCTCCTTGCCTAAGTATTATTTTGTGAATTTGACTATGTTATGCCTTGTTGATGGTCGGTTTTTATTGAATCTAATGGGGGTCCTCTGTGCTTCATGGATTTTGATGTCTGTGTCTTTCCCCAGGTTAGGAAGGTTTTCTGCTATGATTTGCTCACATAACACTTCTACCCCTATTTCTCTCTCTTCCTCTTCTGGGACCCCTATGATTCTGATGTTATTCCTTTTTAATGAGTCACTGATTTCTCTACTTCTTAAATCGTGCTCTTTTGCCTTAATCTCCTTCTTTTTTTTTTCTGCTTATTATTCTCTGTAAGTTTGTCCTCTATATTGCTGATTCTCTGTTCTGCCTCATCCATCTTTGCCGCCACTGCAACCATCCGTGATTGCAGCTCAATTATAGTCTTTTAAATTTCATTCTGGCTATTTTTTACTTGTTTTATCTCTGCAGAAAGGGATTCTAATCGATTTTCAACTCCAGGTAGTATTCTTATCATCGTGATTCTAAATTCTGGTTCAGACATCTTGCTTGTGTCTGTGTTGGTTAAATCCCTGGCTGTCGTTTCTTCCTGCTCTTTCTATTGGGGTGAATTCCTTTGTTTCGTCATTTTGAAGGGAGAAAAGGAATTAATGAGGTAGAAAAATTAAAATAAAAAAATTAAATTAAAAAAATATCAATTAAAAAATTAAACACATACAGACAATTTGAATAAATGATGCTAGATTCTAGGTGTGTTTTGCTCTGCGTGTTGAAAATGGTTTGATCAGAGAAAAAAAAGGAGGAGGGAGAATGAAAAAAAAGAAAAGAGGAAATCATTTGAGAATTGAAAAAATGAATACACCTGAAGTAGACTAAAATGAGATGACGGAGGTAAAATAGAATTTGAAAAAATATACACAGAAGTAAAGAATATAGTAGAAAAAATTTAAAGAAAATATTTTATTAAAAATTAAAAATGAATTTTTTCTTTTTCTATATTCAAGAAAAAGAAAAGAAGTGAAAGAGAGAAAAAAAAAAAAAGAAAAAAAGGCTATTGTTTGAAAATTTGAAAAGGTGAACACACTGAGGTAGACTAAAATAAAATATTGGAAGTAAAATAGAATTTGAAAAAATTTACACAAAAGTAAAAAATATTAGTAATAAAAATTAAAGAAAAATATTTTTAATAAAAATTGAAAATAATAATAAAGTTTTTCTCTTTCTGTATTCAAGAAAAAGAAGTGTAAAAGAGAAAAAAAAAGAAAATTGAATAGATGGATCTGCTAACAGATTGAAGTAGGACTGAAATTACCTCATTTTCCCCTAGAAGTCAGTCTATGTAGTGCTTTATAGTCCATAAACTAAGCCAGCAGTGAGACTTGTGTTCTTGAAGAGCGAAGTTGGCCCAGTTGGGCGGGGTTCAGTGTAATGACTCCGCTTGCCACTAGATGGCGCTACTAGCCTACCGAGTTGGAGCGTTGTGGCACTTGTAGGTGTGTATGCGCATGTGCGGTAGTGGTGAAAATGGCGCCCCCCACCTACCCAGTCTGTTCTCCCGGATCAGCAATGGTGTACCCCTCCTCTGTCTTCAGCTTTCGTTTACTCCCTGCTTTTTCACTCTCCGTGACCAGGCCCCATACAGTACCTGTCTCCCGAGTTTTGTCTCAGATGCGGCTGCTTTTCCCAGCCCCTTACTTCTGAAGGACTGCCGCTTTGACCCGTTCCGCCCCTCTGCGGGAGGGTCTCACCGAGCAATGGCCGAAAGAGCAATGGCCGAATGCAGGCTGAACCCAGGAATGCTTGCTGGACCCTGCTGCTGCCGGTGCCCCAAGACTGAGGCCAGGTGCCAGCCTGCACCCCCAAAAAATCGCGAGACAGTATAGACTCAGCGTTTCAGGGACCATGGAAAATCGCAACACACATCTGGCACCAGGCTTCACCCTCAACAACCTTGCCCCAGCACCAGCGAATGTGGCTGCCTTCCGGGGTCTGCTGGGACCAGGTGGCTTCAACAGTCTCTACCAAATGTCCTTCCAGCAGTGGAGCCGCTTTTCCCCGTGTGGCCTGAGAACCTCCCGGACCCCACTCCGTTCCTGGGGATTCAGCTTTCCCACCAGAGCACCACCAGGTATGGAGCTGCGGAGTTGCAGCCTCTGCGCTCCCCTTGTTTACAGTCTTAATGGAGTTTAAACACTCTCCTTTCTCCTTTCTCCCTTTTTAGTTTAGTCCCTGCGGCTGTTTCCAATATTCCACTTTCTCTCCAGCTGCTTTTGGGGAGGGATGCTTTTCCCGTATTCTCCCCCGCCCCCAGTCTCCGTCCTCTCTCCACTCGCAAAAGCACCTCCCTTCCTGCGCCTCTCGCTCCCCAAGTTCACTTCTTTGCGCCACATACCTGCTGAATTCTGTGGTTCAGGTGGTGCAGATTGTTGTGTTAATCCTCCAGTCCGTTTTCTAGGTATGTAGGATGGTTTAGTGTTGGTCTGGCTGTATTTCATGGATGTGAGACACACAAAAAACTTCCATGCTGTTCTGCCATCTTGGCCCCTCCCTCAGGCATGTCAAATTTAAGGAGAACTGTAGGTAATCAACTAGGATAACTTAGTATGTTCCAGAACAGAGTAAATTTTGTTGTCAAATAACTCAGTTAACTTTGTAATTTTGGTAGTCCTGTGGCATGTGTAAAAAACGTGTTTCTCCTTACATATCTGGAATTTTGCCTATTTTTCCACCGAAAATGTTATTCAGAAGGGAATCACTCTAATATCCACAAAGGAGAGTTGATATAAACTATAATTTAAGCTGTACTAACACCTCTTTAAACCTACATTTAATGCCACTAGTTGACTCTTAATTGAATTCTTACCATGTATGGTCTGCATTCCATATAAGGTAATAATGGAAAGACATAAAATTCCCGTTAACTTCATTGTTCTTTTCTTTGAATATGTTTGAGTCTTTCTTTTTAAAAAGTTCTGTTTATCCTTTTTCATCATATTATTTCATTTTGATTTCATTTTCATTCAAGATTATAATAATTCTCCTATTTGCAGAAGTATTTATAACTCAACCTAGCGTTTTCTTATGAAAACATTTTCCTGCCTATCGATAGGTTTCTGATAAATACAAAAGAATATCCTGGATATTCCTGCTCTTGATGAATATTTGTCAATTTGTTTATTTACTTAAGTTCCAAACCTCTCTTCCTTAACTTTGTACTGATACGTATTTATATATTCACAAAAATAGTGATACATTTACCCAGCATGCATGCACATGTGCACCCACACGCGGGCACACACACACACACACACACACACACACACACATCCCTATATTCAACTATTTTGCAATGTTTTAATGTGGCTCAATGGATATTTCATAGTACCTAGGCCATAACAATAATAAAAAAAAAAACAATACACCTCAACTTTATAGTGAAAATGGGACATTGCAAAAAGAATCTTACAAAACTCCAAAGTTTGATCATATGGCAGGTGAAAAATAAACTACCAGGAAAGTCTTCACAGTTTTTCCTTTCTGCATCTCCTACACCCACACAGACACACACACACACATAGACAGTTATTTGCAATTGAATTTCTCTCCCTCCCAACACTCTGAGGAGAGGAAAGTTGATCTTTGTGCTTTCTTGGTGTTTAGAAAGACAGATAGGCTAAAAAGGTAGAAGGCATTGGATTGAGGGTGGGAATACAATTGTCCAGAGCTTCTAAATTTAAATTGCATATTAAGAGTTTAAAGAATGAAAAGAAAATTTGCTGTTTCAATTGCAAGAGGTTTCTGACCTACTGCTACTGGGTATGGAGAATCAAGCAGTAAATAAAGGGTCTCTAGAAAGTGATAGTGTGGGGTTGGATATTGACTATCGAGGGCTCTATCAGATACAATTTTTTTCTACTTATTTATGATACTTAACTGTGCTTCTTAAATTTGACTCCATGAAGAGAATGATCCATGGACACCCTTGAATGTTTGCATGACACGCTTGTATTTAAAATGTGAAGTGATTGCATGATCATCTTACCTTGGTATTAATTAGGCTGGGCTTGTTTAAATCTAGTATTTTAAGTTGATTTTACAAAAATTATTAAGTTTTAAATGTCCTTAATGTAACAAAGTTTTTCACATCAACTGATCAGTCAAGAGTGACTAGTTAATCCTTGATATGAGGATCATGAATAACGTTTTTCACTATTTTCTTCAGCTTCAAAGTTATTTTTATATTGAAGTATATATTATATTTGTAATAGGACAATAAATATTACTCTCTAAGGAACTGGACTTCTATTTTTCTCTTAATGGCTTTCTCTAATTTCCAGATTTGTTTTATAATCAATATATATTTCCTTACAACCCAAAAAGTAATGAAAATACCAATTTACCATTGCTATTGTTTCCATCATTTTACTGTTTCATCATTTAAAAAGAATTTTTTTAATGTTTATTTATTTTCGAGAGAGAAAGACAGAATTGAGTGGGAGAAGGGGCAGAGAGAGAGAGAGAGAGAGAGAGAGAGACAGGGAGACAGAATCTGAAGCAGGCTCCAGGCTCTGAGCTGTCAGCACAGAGCTTAACACGGGGCTTGAACTCAAAACCATGAGATCATGACCTCAGCTGAAGTCAGACACTTAACCAAATGAGCCACCCAGGCATCTGTCCTTCATCCTTTTTGTGCTCAAATGCCATATAGTGGAAATCCCCCATGGAAATGGTTCCCATGGATTGATTTTCAGGAAAATTTAGTCTTTCAATCAAAGATTCAATTAGCGATGTCTCCCTATCTCCTCTAATACTTAACGCTGTGCCCTGTCGTCCAGCCCTCAGTTCTCTACCTCTGACTTGTTTAGACCCATTGAACAAAGTAACTGAGCATTTGAGGCAAATAAGCTTCTGATGATTTAATTTATTGAGACATCAGGAACTTATGAGGGTTAAACTCCATTTAAGTCACTCTGTAGTTTATTTGGTGCCTTTCCCATTTGTAGGATTACTCATTAATAGAAGACAAAGCTGTTTTATAAATTAGACCACCTAAGTGTGCTTAAGAAAGGCTTTCTAAAAAATACAAAACTCGTATAAAATTGGCGTTTCAGTTGGTCATGTTCTGAGTCATCATCCCCTTTCCCCTCCTCATGGATGCCACACAGAGACCCATCAAAAAGCCACTTGGCTACTCATCCCCTACATGGGACAAAAATCTTGGATGTCTGTGTTTGAGAGCCATTAAGATCAGTGGGGGCTGAAGGCAGAGGGCAGAATGAAGCCCTTGTGATGTTTTGGCTTTCTCTAGAAACCTGAAATATTCCTGATGCTCAAGGCATTTAGTTGCTGCCATAATGCCTAGTTTCTTTCACATAACAACAGCTTTATTATTAGACGCCTTTGAATTAATTGAAATTCCTTTGGCTGATTCTGTTACTACACCACATAAATGAGGAGTAAACAAAAGCAGGCAAACTCTTCAACACACCACCTTTTTCTTATACACCGAGACTCAATAGAATAAAACACGTAGGCTTACAAAAGCGATTTTGTAAAAAGATACTCACTCCTCCCCAAATTGCAGAATGCGCTCCTGGGAAGCCCTTTCTGAATTGCTTTTTAGCTTCACAGGAGCATTGACTTCTAAGAATGTTTGCTTCAATTGTGATTGTACAGATTTCAGGGGTAGAGGGGCAAACTCACACAAAATTATCCCTGCAAACGATATGACAGAACACATTGATCTTTATGAACAACTTCATGTTTATTGTTATGCTCCTTACTTATGTTGCATTCTGTAAAAAGGACTGAGTGAAAAACAGATTAATGTTCAAGATGGAAGTACAGCGACCTAAATACATCTAAGCTTTTCAGGTGTTTGGTTCTAAAAGCCATTGCGAAAGTGGCCGGCAACTTGTCACCTTGGTTCAACGAAAAGTAACAGATGGTGTTTTGTTTTTAGCTTTCTTGTTGAGTGCGGCCATACTCAGAAGTGTTTTACTTCCCAAGTTTAAACAGTTGCTAAGTCCTATAAACTCCTATAAGTATAACTAATAAGTCTGACTTGGCAATGTCTGTTACAGAAATCTCTTCATGTCCAGTCTTGCTACCAAACCCAGGCCCTTAAGAAAATCTAAGAAAATCAGTAAGCCTCTCTGAGGTTCAGTTTCTTCATCTGAAATAGGGAAAACATTTCCAGCCTTGTAGGGTTTTATACTCTGTGTATTACTATATGCCAGGGATTGACTTTGCAAATACCAATCCCGGATCTTCATAATAACCCTACTGCATAATCTATGCAGTAGATACTATTATTAGTACACCAGCATTTTGCAGATGGAAAAACTGAGTCACAGAAAGTTAAGTAGCCCATTCAGTGGCACACAGTTCATGATAGGGTGATATCAGAATTAAAACCTGGTTAGTCTAGCTCCAGAGTCTCTAACCACCATACTGTTTGGTGGGGATTTAAAGAGATGATACAGGGGCACGTGGGTGGCTCAGTCAGTTAAACATCTGACTTCAGCTCAGGTCATGACCTCACTGTTCATGGGTTTGAGTCCCACATTAGGCTTTGTGCTGACAGCTCAGAGTCTGGAGCCTGCTTTGGATTCTGTGTCTCCCTCTCTCTCTGCCTCTGTCCCGCTCGTGCTTTCTCTCTCAAAAATAAATAAGCATTAAAAATTTAAAAAAAAGAGAAGAGATGATGCATAAAGCATCCAGCATAATATACACTCCATATTTAATATCTAGCTTTACTATCATTTATAGTTATCATCAGCCAATGAAAGCACAATTCCTTCTGCTCTTGTACTGTCTAATCAAGAGAAATAGAATCCAACACTTTGTTTTGGGATCTTTATCATCTCCTTATTGCTACTTACTGAAGAAGAAATAAATCTTTGATGCTAAAGACTCTTTTCAAAAAGCCAAAGAAATATGTGATTTGATATACTATATAGACACAAAGTGTGAACAGAATTCTGAATTTCTGAAAATTGAAGAGACATTTTATATATTTTTGTGAAGTAATGATAGTATAGTTGCTCAATAATGTTATTAGCTATAAAAATTTTAGGGGAGGGAACCATTTCATCAAAATTACTTCTTAGCCTGTCTACATGGCTTTTAGAATCAATCACCTTTAGAATCTGTGTGTGTGTGTGTTTGCACGTGTGCACATATGTACACCTATTTTATATTTTATGGGGACAAGAGATTTATTTATTTATTTATTTATTTTAAACAGTTCTTTTTTTTAAAAAATGTTTATTATTTTTGAGTGAGAGAGAGAGAGTGTGAGCAGGGGAGAGGCAGAGAGAGGGAGACAGAGAATCCCGAGCAGACTCTGCATTATCAGCGCAGAGCCCAACGTGGGGCTCGAACTCACGAACTGTGAGATCATGACCTGAGCTGAAATCAGGAGTCAGATACTTAACTGACTGAGCCACCCAGGTGCTCCTACAGCAGATTTTTTTTTTTTAATAAAGGGAAGTAATGAAATGCCTGTCCATTCTCCTCACCCTAGCATTCTCCCATCCATGATCTTCAAGTAGAAAAGTCTAAGAAACTCCATTGGGATGCATGTAGGTGATGAAGGAGATGATCTTAATAACCCACTTTAGGGCCATCTTTGGCTTTAGTTGGCCCCCATTTGGTGCTTTTTCCATTGTGGTGGAGAATTGATCTCCACTTCAAAGCACTTAAGTAAATAAGGAAGTTATATACAGTATCTGTTCTAAACCACAATAGAGTATCAGTTCTCTTTTAGTGTTTCTTCCATCTTATTTCAATGTAAGAGTGTATTGAAGATTATAAGATAAGCACCCTATTGATCTCTCCCTTCCCAGATTGTTACATGGAAGGTATGAACATACTTCTCATACACTCCTTTTCTCATAAGACACTGAGATCAATGGGAGTAATTAATATTAGCTCAGTTGCTTTATTTTACAAAGGAACAAAGTTTAACTGATACTCAAGGATCTCACTAACACAAATTTATTTCTTATGTATAGTGTGTTCTCAGTCAAAATCTGCATAGTATGACTTGCTTTTTTCCTCATGATGGTAACATAATCATAAAAATACAATTTAAAAAGTTTTCCCTACATAGGCTGACACTAGTTTATTTTACTCACCTCTCATTCTGAAGTAATTGCAAACAGAATTTTAAGAAATTTCTCTTTAAAACTATAAAGTAATTAAATAACCTGCAGTGGGTTATGGAATTTGTTCCATTATTTTTATGAGTATCCCTCACAGCACTGCCCTCTTTCACTGGAACTATAACACTCATTAATACTTGGTCATCAAAATAAGAGAGAGTTGTTTTATAAAAGTAAAATTAAAATACTTTTATACACACAGAAAAAAATCCACAACACTTCTGTTCACCACTCAGTTTTCAAAGACAATGAGAATCAATACGTACTTTCTTTTTGTAAGCAAAAATGAAACCTGAATAATTGGATGAGTAGCTTTGTCAATGTGGAAACTTTCATCAGAATCTAAAGTGACTACAAAGTTTAATCACATGCTACACATTTAAGTCTTCCTGTTTTCCATGAATGGTTAAAATGTGGCAAGACAGAAAAATAAAACTAAAAAATAACTCGTCAAAGTAATATTGTGATTTCCCTAATATAACAGTTATATGATTCAATTTGTTGATGTAAAATCTGTGTCTTCATGAAGAACAATGACAAATAGAATAAAAAATATTTTTTATTTAGCATTGCATAGTCTGAAACACAATAATTGGTGGGATTGACTGAAGACCAATGAATGTAATCATAGGGAAGGAAAGAAAGAGAAGGGAAGGGAAGGAAAAAAGAAAGCAATAAATATAATAAATACAGACGAAGTTCAGAGCAAAGATCTTGCAGGAGGTTAGATAAAGCAACAGGGCATCAATCAACTCTCTCTCAGCAGAGGACAGAGTTGAAGATTGAAGAGCTCTGAGGTCTCTAAGGAAGCAACAGATAACTTCGGCATCAGTAGTCCTAAAAGGGTCATAGTACTCCGTGCAGTTTTTCGGTCTTGGTTTCCTAGATTTAACTAGATTGGGTTGGATCTGGCTCTACCACATATTAGCTGACCATCCTTGGTAAGATAAACTGTTATGTGTCCCTTTCTTCATATCTTCAGACGAGGATAGGGATAGTACTGACTTCATTAGATTACTGGGAGAAATTCCACCCTTAGACTCTGGCAAAGGGGCCCCTGCTCTGTGCCCGCAGGATAGAGTGTCCTGAGTATTACAAAGAAAAACTTAGTTTAAGATATTAGTTTATATGCATACTGATAGTTTAGGGTCTCCCACAATAGATCAATTTGTTAAAATAATATGGGTCCAGAACATTTATGTGCAGAGTAAAGACTTAGGAAAACTTCTTACTGTTTTTGATCCATTGGTGTTTCGGTTAAAATTATTTGTTTTTAAACAAAAAATTGAGTAGAACAGAATTGTTCATATAGCTCTAAACTCAGTCTTCAGAAGTGTCAGTAAATACATATCAATAGACTGTGTGTGTGCACGCATGTGTGTGTGATGATCATTTGTCTTCTGTTGATTCCTCATTGTTTTAAACTTTTAAGACCGAGTGCTCTTTGGGAAAAAAAAGTCACATCAACCCAAGACACACAGGATTTCACTCTTTTCTTCTCAACAAGGATGCACCTTGTAACGTTTAAACTTTGAATTCAATTCAATGTCAAATACCAAAGAAGAACTGGAAGTCAACTATTTGTTTATTTCTGTCTTCTCAAGTATCATCTTTTTCTTTTAATGATGAATATGTTGTAGTTTAAAGAAATCACAAAAAAGATAAAAACTTCAACTACTAAATCAAAAATATACTTGCAGAGAGCCAAGTTACAAACCCCTAGAGAGGGCACAGCTGTGTTTCCAATCTTTTAGTTTATGAAAAAAAAAAAAAAGATGGAAAAGCTAAGGGAACTGGCATGGCCTTTTGCAATCCTACATGAAGTTCTTCCATGCAGCTTGAACATTTCCATTCTTTTCCCCATAATGTCTAAAACCATTGCTCTTCCATAACACACCATTAAAATTATTTTACACTTGTTGAAGTTACAGAGAACCAAGTGGCTAAAAAAGAGTGGTTCTCTCTCTCAGAGAGAAGCATTTATTGCTTAAGACTTTCTGTCATTTATCTTGAATACCTTATTAAGCAACACTGCTTAAAAATATATTTTCTTATAATTAGTTATTCTTATCATGACCTAATAAATTGTCAGTCATAAGCCATTTATTACACACACACACACATGTATATATATTATACACACATATATGTACTGCATACATATACCTCTAAAGTGATTCAAAGGAGAAAATGTTAAGTATGAGGTAGGACTTGGACTCAAAAGCTGTTTATGTCACTTTTTAGCTGTGTCATCTTGGGCATGTTACTTTACCTTATTAAATTTAACTTTTCTCAACTATAAAATAAGACTAATAATAATATCTTCTTAAAATAATCCTTCTGAAAATAAATGAGATAATGTACATAAATGCTTATCTTAGTTTCAGCACAAGTGCACACATACAGTAGTTATGATGATTATTATGCTGTTTGCCGTTTATTAATATGTAAACAGAAGTCATTAGTTTTTTTGGTCTTTTTTAGCAACTGTAAGTTATGACCATTGATTATGATACAAATGACTTTAACTCCCAGAGACAAGACCGGAGAACCATGCTGTGAAGGGTGACTGAATATCATGGTCTATGTTGGGAAGGCAGTGTGCCCTAGGAATGTACAGAAATTTGGATATCAAGCAGCAGGAAATATATAACCCCCTACAGCTTAAACCTTGACACTTAGGAAGGCTTCTTCAAGCCTTGCCCAGGCTGCATGGTGGGTCCTAAATAAATTTGTTGCATCTCATCAGAGCATATGGTAAGAAGGACTCCTGTTCAGTCTCCCTCTTGATTAGAGGATCTCAACAGAAATGGTGTTAGAGTCCAGAAACTTTAGTATATTGATGACTTTCATAACAGTACAGCCAATTTGAAATTGAGTGCAAAGGTCAAGTCACTAAATCTGAGAAGTTACCATGGGTTTTGTTTACTAATTTAGTTTCTGCAAGTATCATAAATGGACAGCTGTTGCTGCTGAGGGAATATTTAGAATTTAACACAAGTAGTTTCATGGTACTGAGCAATGGTAGAATTCACTATCAGTCTAGAAAGCAAATCTTTTGACCAAAGGGAAAAGCTTATTGGAAAAAATAAAGCACAGAAATCAATTTATGAAGACTAATGACTTTCTACAAATAGTAATGAGTTGCAACTGAAAAAGAACCCATCAAAAACAGATAGGGAGGGTAAGGCACCAGTGGGCATGGGACAAAAAGTAGATTGGCAAAATATGGTAAGAGAGACTGGTTCCAGACATTCGTACCAGGTCCTCATCAAGGAAAATCCACAAATTAGTATCAAAATATATTTGTGTAATATTGAGGTTCATTGGTTATAATTACGTATAAGCTAACATATGCTCAATGGCCGATGATTTTTTTCTTGTGTGGCTTATGCTGTTTTTAGCAAATAATTTTATCATTTTAATTAACATTTTATTACTTTAACAATATCTCAAGTTAAAACATGATAATAGGTACTCCTACATATAGATCCTTGACCTAGATGGTACTTATTTGCCTATTTGCCTATGATAATCTGGGCTGTATTGCCAGATACTTGATATTTTCAAATGATTTGCAAACATTCTTGATCAACCTCTGCTACTTCCCTGACAATGAACTTGGGATGTATTTTTATTATAATATATTTTTCACATAGGAAAATTGATTCACATAGCAGCATTGTCAAAGTTAAAATCATGAAAAGTTTATGAAAGAAAAATTGCAGCCATCACAAAGTATCTATGTTATTGCTTACTATAGGAATATAAAACAACAAAAAATTATATAAAGATTGAAAGTTGAGGTTGTATTTAGACTCTAAAAATATCAGCCACTCTTAGCTTGCATTTTGGCCTAAACTTTGCAGAAAATTTTTCTAAGCCTCAAAATCTTTGATTGAGGTTGTCAGATATGCTGAGGTATTCTGGACACTGCACAAACATTTGGGTGAGAAAGATTCCTCCCCTGGAAAGGATCTCATTCACTGATTGCTCATTAGCTAATCTTGGGAGGCGTAATTTCACTTTATGCATCTTTGTGAATATTTTCTAGAGCACAAATTTCAAATTTCCCACTTGCATTTATGACATAGCTGCCACAACATTATACTTCTCTTTTGTGCGTAAATTGGCAACTCTGGGTCTGGAGGAAATAAGTAGTTGTTTGTTTTCATTCTTTGCAATTGTGGGAAAAAATAGCACGTTGGATCATTTCACTTTTCACTGTCAGGCTTCAGTGAGTGCTGCCCTTTCTAAAATGATAATAATTAGGCAAGGGATCACTTCGTTGCCTTTCATCTTTGTGGAATTTGCCAAGAATCTGAGGTTTGTTTCATATAAGCATTGAGAATTAAGAGTGCTGGTTTAAAATTTATTGATATCTCCAAATCCAAGTAAGACAAAGAAGAAATTACTAAGAACTTGTTTTCCAGATTTTCACTTGTCTTTACTTTTATTTTTATATATAACAGCTTTATAGAATTATAATTCACATACCATACAATGCAACCATTTACAGTACACAATTCAATGGATTTTAGCAAATTCACAGTTTGGCAACCTTCACCATCAATTTTAGGACATTTGCATCACCCAAAAAGAAACCGTGTATTTGGGGTCAGTCACTCTTTATTCCCCTCCAAACCATTCCTTTCCAACTCTAGACAACTATGAATCTATCTTCCATCTTGATTTGTCTATTCTGGACTTGTCATATACATGGAATCACTCAATATATGGTCTGTGGGGACTGGCTTCTTTCACTTAGCATATGTTTTCAAGGTTCATCCATGTTGTAGCATGTATCAGTACTTCCTTTTTTTATTGCCAAATAATATCTCACAGTATGGATATGTCACATTTTATTTATCCATTCACCCACTGATGGACATTTGGGTGTTTCCATCTGGGGCTGTTATGAAAAATGCTGTTATCAACATATGTGTACATGTTTTTGTGTGGATATATATTTTCATTTCTCTAGGAGTGGAATTAATGGACGATATGGCAACTCTGTGTTTAATCTTTTGAGGAACTACCAGGGTGTTTTCTAAAGTTGCTGCACCATTTTACATCCCCACTTGCAGTGTATGAAGGTTCCAATCTCTTCGCAATCTTACCAACTTATGTTACTCTTTGCCTTTTATTTATAGGCATCCCACTGAGTATGAAGTGGTATCTCACTGTGGTTTTGATTTTCATATTCCTGATGGCTAGTGATGTTGAGACACTTCATGTGCTTGCCTTTACATTTTGACCATGTGTTCTCATTCAGAAATAGCTGCATTATTTGTTTGGGGAGTAGAGACTCAGTGTAGCTAATATGTATTGCATGTCATTTGGGTGTGTGTTTGCATTGCATGATGATGTACAGTCCTAATCCACGTAAGAGTATCTATATTAGCATAAGGATTTGCATTTTAGAAAGAGACTCAAAAGAATTCAGGGACAACAAAAGGAGGAGGCCAATTCAAAATCATGGAAAAAACTGGGGGTTAAATTCAGAAAAGCAAGAATCCAAAGTCAGAGAGAACATGATAAAAATCCAAAGTGAAGCAAAACAGGTGCTCTCCATGAATAGAGCTGAAATATTCTTTGTTAGCTCTTACTGACCATGAGTATCTTAGAGAGTTGGAGGCTGGGCTGATTCATAGGTATAGCGTCAGCAGGAACAGTGAAGTGTTTATTTAGTAATCTCTGATCTTATTTTGCATTAGGTACTCTAGGTCTATGGAACATCCCTCCCCACCTAGAAAAAAAAGAAAAAAGAAAAGAAAAATAGAATAGGAGGAGGCTTACATATGATATTATCTCTGGATCTGCTAATTCTAATGCGAGCTGATGATATATCAGAGAGAAACATAAAACTGCAAACCTGTACCCAAACTGAAGGATAGAAAATATGTGGGGGCTCTGATGACAGACTAAGAGGGCTTAGACTGTTGGCAACATAAGGTTTGGGAGAAGAGCTATCATTACCTTCCTGGGTTAAGATAAAAATCCAAATCTAATTAGGATCAATGTGAGGCCCAAGGGCAAAAAAACCAAAGAAGCAAAATAAGTATCAAGATGTAGGACGCAGCAAGTCCAAATTATTTACAACATTTGAAAGTTAAAGATCCCGATCACACATCAATTTCAGGTCTCTTTGAAAGGGCCATTCCCTATGCACTGTCACACAACAATATTGCAATTCAGCCCCTCATTTTCTGGATGAGAAACTAAGGATCAAAGAAATTAAGGGGATTTATCCACCTAAGCTAATACTGGCTGCATGAATAGACACAAGAACTAGAACTGAGAGCTAATTCCAAATGTAGTGATCTTTCTTTTTCAATATTATTTCAACTACAGTTTCGAGTCAATACCAAGTTAGGCCTTTGTAATATAACACAGAGGGAATATTTGATAAAAATGTGGCCAATTTAGGTGTAACAAACTCTATAATTCAGTTTTGCTGCATGAGTACCACTTCAAAAAAGAAAAAAAAGATTCTATTTTGAGACCTTAACTGTCCTCCATCATTAACCAAGCACAGTACGAGGCCTATGTTCCACTTACTTTACAGTGAATAAAAAATACTGTACAAATACTGAAAAATATACAAATACTATTTTGTACAAGAGAGATTAATTAACAAATTTCTAATAATGACTGGCACCCTAAGAAGGATTGCTCTGATTCTATTATTAAAATAGACAAAATTACATGTAAACTTGACTGATATAACCCATCTAAATGGTATTCCTTCACTGTGGATGATAATATGAAATAAAATCAACTAAAACCAAATAAACAAAATAAATTGTTTTGAAGAGTTGAATATAAACAGTATATAGACATTGGCTAAGGCTTGTTATGTAAATAATAACCTTAGGAAACTTACTGCCTTTTACATTTTTATTCATTTTTTAAATGCATACCACACTATATATATGCCAGAAATAGTTGTGGCCTACTTAAAGTGCTAAATGTTAAATTTCTAAATCAATAATAACCTCTTTCTGTTTCTTAGATATTTATAAATCTTTCCTTCTTTTTAGGGTCTTCAGGGGTTTTAGACTGCCAAGAAACTAAAAGAATCTTTTACAAAGCATTTGCACACCATAGATGGGCTTAGTGAATATTTGTTGATAATGAGGTTGGTGATAAATTATCCCTTATTTGTTATGTCTCAGAATGGTTTATCTTCACTGGAATGTTTCTTGTTAAATATGATGTTTTCTTTCTACGCTTTTGTTTTTAACATCCCTTGATGATTGCCTTCACAGAAATTGATGTAAGAAAGTTGTCATCCTGTTCTCTTTGTCCCAATGGCAATTACAAAGAGTTTGTAGAGATTGAATGAATTCTCTTTAAGCCTCTGTTTAAATAGATTTTTAGCATTTATCAAATTACAAAAGATATTTTCACAGTCTAAAACTGCGGATGTAGTTTACAAAATACTTTAAAAATATTTCCACAAACCCCCAATTTTATGTAACTTTAAAATGACTTATCCAGTGTTTCTACTATGTAGAGCTTTGTTGGATAACACAACTTTAATGGCCGTTCTGTGGGAAGATCTAGGCCCTCAAGGAGGGTCCAAGTGGAGAGGGCACCATGGGAGATAGACTAGATGCCTCGGCACAAGACAAAAGTCTAGAGATGTTCAAGCATGAATATAGCTAACATTCATATTTAAGTTTTGTGCATAACTACAGGTATAAGCTGTCTTCTGGCACAGTCTGCCATAAACACACATTTCTGAAATAAATGTTTCTTGGCAAAACACCACTTGGTAGAGTTCTATCATTTGAAAAGTGAGGTACACACATAGGGTGATGAGGTAACACCAAACTTTCACGAGTTCAGTAGAAGGATGAGTTCAGAACCAGAGTGGACTGGGAAAGCAGATTCTTCCCCTTTTAAGCACTGCCTGTTTACCTCCATCCCCTGAATCCCTGGAGACCTTGTGAGGAACAGAGTTACTACCATCTGTGGAATGGGGTTGAGATATATTCACTGAATGCTACTTCCGCTGACAACAAGAGTCTAGGTATTTGGGGACATTTGTTGTGAACTTGGGAAATCTCTTCCCAATTTTCATGAGTAATCACCATTTTGTCTACTTAGGCTCCAAATCAATCCATTGAAAGTTCCTATTTGATGGCAGGGCCACACATTCCCACCAACGCTGCTAGCTGGCCAGTGCCTCTCCCTCTCCTTCTCTGGTCAGATGTGGGTTAGATGACTCAGCACCCTAGGCAGCCGTGTCAGTTCTCTCCTCTAACATGTTCCCATAAGTGAGGACAATGAACTTCCTTCCAAATTGTGCCACTTGGCACACAAGCCACAAGACAGAGATTTTACTGAATAACACTTAAAATTTTGCTGCTTCAACTTCAGGCCCCTCTATAGAATGCATGTGAGTTCAGTGATCCAAAACTGGGAAAAACCCTGTTATATTCCAGTATTGATCAAAATTTTTGTCAAAGTCATTTTAACATTAGAAGGATTGTAGAGGAGGTCATTAACCTTAGTCTTAGTCTCCAATTTTCTTTTCAATGCAAACTCTTTTATATATGCAGTCTACCTTGAAAGAAATGTCTCCTGAATAATCAAACTCTGTGGGTCACTATGTCATGGCCAACAGTGATCAGCATCATATCTGTCATAATCCTTTCTGATTTCAGGTTTCCAAATTTCCATCCTCTGGCTTTTTTTTTTTTTTTTGCCTCAAATTTTCTTTTTAACCTTCACTCTTGAACGTTAGTTTAATCAACTAAACATTATGTTACCTTAGAAATTAAATTGAAAAGTTAATTATAATAAAACACCACAAATAAAGTGTTTGTTACTTTTGTGATGCAAAGGAAATGTTTGAGGGGCACCCATCTGGCTCAGTCTGTAGAGCACAGACTCTTGACCTTTGGGTGCTGAGTTTGAGCCCCACGTTGGCGGTAGAGTTTACTTAAAAAAACAAAAGAAGTGTTCGGGAGGCAAAGTATACAGGAAGGAATTAGAATGTCAGTGTTTCTAAACAAACTTGTGTGAACATAACTGCAGGACATTGAAATGATTTGTGTGAGTGTGTGTGTGTGCACGCGTATGTGTGTGTGCACGCGCATTTGTGTGAGGGAAGCAGAAGGAAAAAAAGAGACAAAATCACTTTCAAATAGCTAAATTGCAAGCTGCAGAGATATGCCAAGGAATCACAGACACCATCTCCTTTGCTAAATAGGCTGGGGCAAGCTGGAAGGCCCATGTTAATGTGCCCAGCATATTTAGTTCTAAACGTAATACCTCATTCTCTTCACTATGACATGACAATAGCACAAATCACCAATTCTCTCAGCTTCTCTGATAAACACGCACGCACACACACACACACACACACACACACACACACACACCCCACATTATAATCACTCTTTGTGCATCAACATTTTTACTTTCAAAGCTATGGGGGGGGAAGAGAGTGGGTGGGGGGATGGACGGAGGGAGGGAGGGAGGGAGAAGAGAAGGGGAGGAGAGGAGAGGAAAGGAGAGGAAATGTCAGAAGAAAGAGGGAAAGAAAGGAAAGATACCAAATTAGCCAATATTAAAAGTGAATTTTGCTCTTCTCTGGATTTTTCTCTTCGTGCACATGAAAAAAAAATTTTAAGAGCATAGAAATTAAAGACAAATACAAAATCAACAATGACAACACATTTCTTCCCAATTCTCAGGTGGTTTTATTGACTCCTTGCTACATTGCTATATTCCCCCGGCTTTGCACATGTTTCAGTTTGAGAAATATGCTACACAGAATGTTTTCCCTTCGTTTTGAGGTTGCCTTCACTCTCTGGACCATCTTTTTTTCTTCATTCACTCATTTATCAATTCATCAACACATATCTTACAGAGCCCATCGCATTTCAGGTGCTATATTAGACTCAGGAGATAGAGAGATGGATATAACACAGTCCTTGTCTTCAAGGAACTAAAAATCTAGCAGGGAAAAATGTACAACCACTCGTTACTCAGATAGTGAATGCAGTGACATGTGTATATATATATAGGTAAGTATTAACTCATAAAGAAAAGTCACTTCTTGGAAAGGTGAAAGAAAATCTTCCAGGAGCAGGTGATATTAGGATTGAGCTTTCAAGTGTGGCTAGGAATTCGGTGGGTAAAGAAATGAGTCCCTAATGCAGCATGGACAAGGGAATTGAGTCAATAAGCATCATAGAGGTGAGAAGAAATTTCAGGCAATGTGCTAAAGCATAGAGAAGGAAGAACCAGGTGTTTTGGGCTGAATTGCGCCCACCCCACCCCCACCCCCACCCCCATTGATATGTTGAAGCCCTCCCCCTCAATGTGGTGGGTTTTGGTAATGGGCCTTTGGAAGGTAATTATGTTTAGATGAGGTCATAAAGGTGGGGCCTTCATGATGGGATTCATGCCTTATAAGAAGAGAACTTGCTTGCTGTTTTTCCCAAATGAGGATACAACAAGAAGGAGGCCTTCTGTAAGCCAGGAAGAGAGCTCTCAGAAGAAACTGAACCCTATTAGATCTTGATTTTGGAGTTTCCAGCCCCCTGGATTGTGGGAAATAAATATCTGTTGTTTAAGCCACTCAGTCAAAGGGATTTTGTTATGGCAGCCTAAGCTGATGAAAACATCTTGGAATGTAAGGAAGCGAAGGTAGAGAAGTGAGTTGGTCTCAGACTGGGGGAGACTAGTTGCCATGTAAATAGATAGACTTGATACTCTAGCTGAAGGAGATGGTTGATGCATTTTGCTTCTCTTTGCATAGGCTGAGTTTTTTCCCAGATATTTCCTCCATTTTGTTTTTAAGTTCATTTATTTTGAAAGAGCAAGAGTGATTGGGAGAGGGGCAGAGAGGGAGAAAGAGAGAGAAAATCCCAAGCAGCCTCCACACTGTCAGTGCAGAGCCCGATGTGGGGCTCAAACTCACAAACCATGAGATCATGACCTTAGCCAAAGTCTGACGCTTAACCCATTGAGCCATACAAATGCCCCTCCTCCATTCTTAATGTAAATCACTCCTGGTTCATCCATCATCTACCTAAACATATTTAGTTCCAAATTGAAAATATTTGTGTTCTCAGGTTGAAACAGATAACTTTTTTTCCAACAATGAATCTGAAAAAGTGAGTTGAGGGAATTATTGAATGTACCAGAATTGTCACTTTCTAAAACAAAGCAAAATAAAAAGCAATGCATAATCAGTTCTCAATGGCACATTAAACCGACACAATCTCACTGTGTTATTGGGATATTCACTTTTATTAATGAGCAATTCTCTTTGATTTGTAGGCAGTGGACGTGAACAAGCAGCTTCAGGGGATTACTGAAACAGTGTGACTTATTATCTTCTTACAAACCTTATATCTACTGCTGATTACAAATGGTCCCTGATTTGTGATGTTTCAACTTAAGATTTTTTTACTTTATGATGGTGGGAAGGTGATACACATTTAGTAGAAACTTTGAATTTGGAATTTGGATCTTTTCCCTGAGCCAGAGAATTAAGTGCAATATTCTCTCATGATGCTGGGCGGTAGAAGTGAGTCACAGCTCCTAGCCAGCCACATGATTATGACGGTAAACCATTGATACACTTACAACCATTCTGTCCTCACACAACCATTCTGTTTTTCACTTTCAGTTCCGTATTCAATATATTACATGAGATATTCAACTCTTTATTATAAAATAGACTTTGTTTTAGATGATTATGCCTGACTTCAAGTTAACATAAGTGTTCTGAGCATGTTGAGGATGGGCTAGGCTAAGCTCTGATGTTTTATAGGTTAGGTATAATAAATGCATTTTTGATTTAGGATATTTTCAACTTACAATGAGTTTATTGGGTTGTAATCCCATCATAGATTGAGGAAGATTTGTACTAAATGTTTGGAAATACTAATTTTGACATCATTTTTTCTTCTAATGTTATACAAATGAGAAGAATGAAAATGATAAAATGAGTAAATATTGTTCTTAAAAATAAGGTCTTAGTAAATGAGTTGGCTGGGAATTTATTCTTTAATGAAAGTCTGTCTTTTGATTGTGTGTGTGTGTGTGTGTGTGTGTGTGTGTGAGAGAGAGAGAGAGAGAGAGAGAGAGAGAGAGAAATAACCCTGAAGCCCCAATGTGCCTATATATTGTCTTTTGTCGTTATTGGTAAAATCATCTGTATCTACAAATATTACCTGTTTCATTTTATTGTTATTGTACATAAACTAAAACCAACCCTCTAGTTCATTTCACTTACCAAACTTAGAATTTTAGGGTACTTATACAATATACTACACCATGTTCTTCTGCCATCCCTGAAAAACCTCGAGACATTTATAATATGAAACAATGACTAGTATAGTTTGCAAGGAATTGATGTACATATTATTGTCCAGTTTGATCCTCACCAGGGTTTTGTGAAATAGACATTATTGTTAACAGTGCACACTTCTAGAATGTGTAAGAAACCATGTTTCTATGTGTATTGACAGAGATCCATTCTCTTTGGGAGAAAACTCTTTTCTTTTGGCTCTTCTCAGAGTAGGAAAGTTGGGGAATCACATAGCTGAGTCCTTGTTTAACAGGAGCTATTAGCTCTTAATCTGCTACATTGTATTTATTTTAAATAAATAAATAAGGCTAAGTGGTATAGAAGGAGATCAGAAAGTGAGGACTTGAGGTGTTTGATGACAGCTGTTTCTTTGTTTTTTTCATATTTCTCTAGACCTTTATTTTTAGTGCCTGGTCTTGACTGTTGAATTGGTTTGACACACGGAAGTGGTCTAGGAATGATGGAACAGGGGCGGTTTTTAATTATTAAAGGTCATCCACAAGCCATTTGGTAACAGTAGGAAGAAAGTATTTTCTTGATTCATGTCAAATAGAGCCATTTAGATGAGAAGGCTAATAATAACTTGCCATCCTGGTCACATAATTGAGTCACTACACGTCAAGTGACTTAGGTTTTGGTCTTTGGTGCTTACTGCAGCTTCTGCTAATCATGATTTAAAATATAAGAAGGATTTCAGGGTACCTCGGTGGCTCAGTTAAGCGCCCAACTCCTGATTTTGGCTCAGGTCATGATCTTGAGGTTCATAAGATGGATCCCTGCCTTGGGCTCTGTGCTGACAGCTCAGTGCCTGCTTGGGATTCTCTCTATGTCTCTCTGCACCTCCCCCCACCAAAATAAATAAATAAATAAACTTAAAAATGTAAGAAGGACTTGTTCTTCTAGGGATATGCATTCACAAAAGTCCTAAAGGAATACGATTCCCTAATGAGAGGTATAAAACTTGTGAATTGAAAGCAATCATAAAATTTAAATTGTATTTTCACTCACCAATGGCTTAATAGGGCAGAAATTCTTACTCAGACAAATAATTAGCTTTCATAATAGAAAGGTAAACAAAACTATAAATTATCATTAGATAAGAGTTATTCCCTGCTGAGACAAATTAGCCAACACTTATTCTTCAGCTGTGATGCATAGATGTTAGAATATTGAGAGAGCTTTGTGAATATTTGGTAAAAATAATTTAAAAAGTCTGCCAATTATATTCTTTTGCTTATGATATGTATGTGTGTTATAATCTTGTGCTTTGATTTGTATCTTTGTCATATTTCCTTTATCTGTTAGAAAGGAAATCAAAAAGAGAATTTAAAGAAATTCAAATAAATACACTTGAGGAAGCCTTGTGTTTGACAATATTTTCCAATTGGAAGTTCCTATGACATCAGATGTCCCTCAACTATTTATTTACATAAAAATTTTGCCACTTAAATGCATACATTAAAAGCAGTCAAATATCTACTATTTAGAAGGTGGGATTTCTTTGACTTTAGTCTTCTAAAATTAGTGGTTTCTTAATAATGGAATCTTGTATTAGTCATCTCAGGCTGCCATAATAAAATACCATAGACCAGGTGGCTTAAAAAAAAATTTAAAAACATGTGGTGGTTTCTTTCATAAATGGTGTTGAGAAAAGAGACAAGCGATAGGCCTAAAATACATTTTAGGAATTATGTAAGATGAACCAAGAAAAATGATTTCATTTAATCTTTATAACTCTGCAGTTCTTTATTATCTGTATTTACAAATTAGCTAACTATTGCTCAGGATAATTACTAACTTATCAAAAAGCATATAATTAGTAAGTAGTAGAGCAGGTGTTTAGCCCAGGTTTATGTGATTCCAAAAGTTTTATTTTTTCTTTTTTTTTAACACTTATGTTTTTCATCAACATACTAGTCTTGTTGGCATTTTGCTTAAAATAGTTGTTAAATAATGGGAACAAGCTTCATGTGATATATCCGTTTTGTAAGTTTTCAACTCATATAAAATGATTGAGGAATATTCTATCTAGTGGAAACCATTAATATTATCTAGTCCAAACTTCTCATTTTGCTAAAAGGAAATGGGCTCAAAGTGATAAAATGTCACCTCATAGCATTACAACTTATTATTGAGAGAGGCAACAGAAAAACTTGCATTATGGACTAGATTCCAATTCTACTTCACACAACTGTTTTTTAAGAATATGGTATCAGTGCTTTTCACATCTATGTATTCCTTCTGTATGCACTGTTGAACTCAGTATTGGGGAATAAGGATCTCTGTATGGCCTTCATTATATAGATCACGCTACAAGAAAAAGGCAGGTGTACATGAGCTTGGTGGGGGTAGCTTTAGAGGGCTGAGTTTTGTTATTGGGAATTTCTGTCAGACAGGTAGTCATTGTCCTGGATAATTTTCCTGGGCTTGGAGGTCTTTAGTGCCTGTACTAGGGTGTGCAGGGGCAAATCTTCTACACTTGAAAAGAACTACTTTTTTTTGCATAAAATTATTAATTAGCACTTGAAGGGAGGACCAAAATGATGCTAAATTTGGTGATCATGATCTGCATAGGGACAGTGAAGGGAAGAGATGTATCCTTAGAGTCAGTAGGTTCTGGGCTTGATATGAGCACCGAACAATAAGGAGGTAGGTGGCAAACTGTTGCTGATTCAGGGATTCCACGTTAGAGATTGCCAGGTAATATCACGGTTGAAGCTGAAGTGCTCCGTGCCTCAAGGCAGAATTTTGTTTAAAGCTGGAAGATCAAAAAATAAAACAAAGTAAAAAGTGAGGGACTTAGGAAAGAATGAAAGAAGCAGCATGAAAATAATTAAGATTACTGACACAGCCTCCTCTTAAATTCTGTTTGATTCAAGACTTTGAAACCATAAAATATCATGAAGCATTGATAGATGACCTTGACATAACTATTTGCTGTTTGACCTATGACCATTCCGCCCCGCCAAGGGTTTGTTGTCGTATGAGAAAGATTTGGAAAGTTTATTTTATTTTATTTTATTTTAAAAAGTTTTAAATATTTATTTTTGAGAGAGAGAGAGAGAGAGACAGAGGGACAGAGCATGAGTGGATGAGGGGCAGAGAGAGAGGGAGACACAGAATCCAAAGCAGGCTCCAGGCTCTGAGCTGCCAGCACAAAACCTGATATGGGACTTGAACTCATGGAACTCATGGACTGGGAGATCATGACCTGAGCTGAAGTCAGATGCTTAACCACCTGAGCCACCCAGGTGCCCCAGGAAAGTTATTTTTAAATGGAAGTAGTATTTTATGAAAATGTAGAAGCTGGCAGAGCTAAGGAACATAATGGAAGAACTTGCAGGCACCAAAAAGTTATCTATGAGAAAAGTAAACACTAGGTTTATGATTTAAAAAAAACAGCAACAAATAAATACAGCATAGTAAGGTTATTAGATTATTTTCATGGAGTAAAAATCAAGCAATTTAAGTACCCAACAGAGGAAGTAACATAATCAGATCAACAAGAAAAGGAAACTTGGAAAATTTACCTCCCTAATATAAATTAATAATATTTAAATATAGTTACTCAGAGTAGTAACTTCCTACTAAATAATAGTATTGACTGGAAGAAGAAACACTCTTAGTTAAGAAATTTGTCTTTAAATTCAAAGACAAAGATGAAATGTTTATCTTAAAGTCGTAGGCATAACTAATAGTCTCTCAATTTTAGCTGGGCATTATTAAGATAAATACCTTAGATACTTAATGTACAATTGAGAGGCTGGACTGTGGAGATGGAAAATAATAATTACATTTTAAAATATTGGATTTTGTGACACTATCAATGAAGGACAGAAGAATAACAAAGAAAGAAACAAAGATAAAAGCTTCAAAGATTGAGGATTGAGTTTCCACAGTCAAAGGAGAAAATGATGGGTAAGAAGTTAGGAGTAGAGAAGAAGGCCTTTTTCTACACTGAAGTGAAATTTGTAATTGGACTTTTGGGATGGTATATTATACACAAAAAGTCTATTGAATATTAGGATAGTTTAAGCTCTTTTTCTAATAATAGTAATGTTTCATTTCTGTAATTGAGAAAGAGAAAAGGAAGAAAAATTAACTATGAAATCAATATTTCTAAGACTCAGTGGTAACTATTGTGACATTTTGAAGTAATTCCTCTCAGTTTTCTATGCATTTTTATATGGATGGCATAAGAAAGTTTACAATTTTATAGCCTTTAAAAACTGTAAGAATTTTTTAGCTATATCTTGATTGCTCAAATCAAAGTAGAAGATGAAGCTGAAATCATGTAAAAAAGTACAAACAAGCAAACCAGACAAAGGGTACATGAAAAAGGCAACAGATAAATTGTGTGTGATTGATAATACGGTAAAAAACACCCAGAATGTTCACCAACTGTTCTGATATTTCTCAGTTGTGCTATTTTTCAAAATAATAGTATTTATTAAATTTTATCCTGTTGGCAGATGATTTCAAAAGAGTTATGTCTGGCATAAAAGACCAATTTCATTTTGGTTTTTGATCTCAAATAATCCTTTCATGTAAAATAAATTGTGGCTCATGGTAAGCAACCTGCAGTAATGAATCCTACCTAAAATAGAGTAGCATTTGCAGAAAATCCCCATGCTGACTGTACAAACATTTTTATCTGCTTAGGATGAAGAATTCTACAAAAAAGTGTTGCTTTCATATTATTAATGCAAAAATTTCAAATAATCACCAAAAGCATGTTTTCTCAAGCCTATCAGAAAGCTGAGGTTATGAAGCAACCACGTAAACACCACTTTGGAATTGCTGAAACACAAAACACAACTCATCTCTCTCAAACTCTTCTTTTACGGGCTTCTTCTGTAGGGTGCTTAAGGGAAAGATTGGGGGCAGGGCATGAGATAAAGAGAGGATCTCTCTTGGTATAACAAGGTGTAGAGGGGATGGTCAGTGGCTGCTGGAGAATAGGGAAAAACCTGTCCAGTTTCACAGAAACTTCTCTCCTGTTAAGTATAGCCTTAAGCTGCCAGTGGAGAGATAAAACACCCTGTGGCCCCAATACACAAAGTGCCATTGCTTGGGAAAAGTAGGTGTAATATCCCTTGGGCAAAAAATTCTCAGCCAAGATATAGGCAGAGTTTTGCTGTCACAGGGAAGAGGGGCAGGACCACTGAGAAAGCACAAGGCTTAAGATTGAGCCTGGACCAAGGCAAAAGGGAACCCCACCAACTTCCATGACAAACTTAGCACCTGTTAAAGTAATTACACAAGGAAGCCATTAGATTGAGTTATCTCTAATGTTTTGACAGCCTAGGTAAGCAAACCAAAGCTTAAGCCAGTCCATTCAGTCCAATCTGTGAAAATGAAACAGACGAACAACCAATCACAAACAGCCAACCAGACTTTCCCAAATAAAGTAATGGCTTAAGCGGTAACCAATCAGATAAATTCTTTGCTTTCCTTCTCATCCTCTCTATAAAAGCCACGATTTTGCGCTGGTGACTTCTTTTGGTTTGGTGCTGTTGCATTCCAAATTGATGTTTGCTCAGATAAAGTCTTGAAATTGTAACCTGCCTCAGTCTATCTTTTAACATATTTGTAACAACCACAATCTACCACTGGGGGAGGTACAAGAACATGGAGAAAGGAGAAAGCTCCTCTGTAGCACAGGTGTACAGGGATTACCAAAGGGAGTAGACAAATTAAACCCTTTAGATGCTCAGCTGCCACTCTAAGCACAAGGTAAGAGCCTCAATCAACAACTAAAGAAAATTGAACCCTCTGGGCTTCTGAGCAGGAACAAGAGTATCAATAAAAGGCAAACAGTGACACTGATACAATCTCAAATGCAGGATGCTCTGGAGAAGAAGCCAGAAACAAAAGACTATATATGTTATTATTCCTTTTTCATGATCTGGAAAAGGTAAAACTACTACTACTAGTCAAAACTCAGACCCATGTTTGCCAGTAGTTGGGGTCAATGAGAGGGGGTTGACTAAAAAGGGCACAAGGAAATTTTTGGAGGTGATGGAAATATTCTATATCTTCATTGTGATGGTGGTTACATAACTATATATACAACTATATATATATAACTGTATATATATATATAACTATATATATATAACTATATATATATGTATGAATTTACATGTGTGTAAATTATACCTCAATACAATTGATTTTTTAAAAGTCTACACAAAGAAAAAATGATGTCATGTTTGTTGAAAGGAAAACACAAGTGGGATCCAAGAAATCTGATTATATTTCTAAATCTGCAATTGGTGTTTGACCACATATATGAAAGATGCCAAATTCATATGTTTATTCAATCACTTATTTCTTTGTTTTTAAATATATACGTAGTGTTTCAGGCACTGTCTGAATTAATGCCTTTATAGAGTTAAAATAATGCTTCTGTTCTTATATCTTTATAAAGAGATATCAAACAAGCAAACAACAGCACAAAATAAAATTTAAGATACAGGTTAAGTCCCCAGAGAAAAGTGACACAGAGTGGAAAGACAGAGCATCACTGTAGAAGGAACATTATAGGGGAAGAGATGAGGAGAACATTTGACCAGGGTTTTCAAAGATGTGTTTGGAAGTCCTCATCAATATCTGGAAGAAGGCTCTTTGCAGAAGGAAGAGAAGTGCTAAATCCAGGCTTTTGCTTAAAACTGTTTAAAGGAGGAATGTGTAAGAATCCATACCCTAAGCATTTCAGAATATATTCAAGTTGTGTTTGAGACATTTTTGTTATTGCTTTAAAAATAGCCCAATAACACCATTTCTTATTTCCATTCTTTATTTAAAAGTTATTGTTCCTTGTGAAATTTTTGTTTTTTAGTATACTCCGGAAATAATATAATTTCCATCTCTTTTTTAAGGTGGACTGTGTTAATTTTCCAGGGGCTATTAAGCCAAAACTTTCATGTACTACTCTAATCTTGAGTTATCAATCTTTGTGTGTGCTTTGTTCACTTTTCTTTTAATAAATACCAAATCCAATTTTTGAAAAGTGGCCTATATTTAATTAATTTTCCTTTGAGAAAAAGAGAGCCTTTCAAAAAAGTTTTTTTAAGTTTATTTATTTTGAGAGAGAGAGAAAGAGAGAGAGTGCAGTTGGGGAAGGAGCAAAGGGAGGAGAGAGAGAATCCCAAGCAGGCTCCACGCTGTCCGTGTAGAGCCAGATGCGGGGATTAAACTCACAAACTTTACGGTCACAAACTGAGCTGAAATCGAGAGCCTGATGCTCAGCCCACAGAGCCACCCAGGTGCCCCATGGAATGTTTTAATATATTTTTTTTTCTTAAATTTCCAAGAAATAGTTCATATTTATCAATATAATAAACACCATTATGACTTATTGGCTTTCAGGTGTTTTTGGAATGTTCCTTCCAAGTTAATGTAATAGTAAAAACTGGTTTTACCTGAACTTGACTCTAAGCAGAAAATTCTTTCTTCATCATATAATATGTATCCTATGACTATTCTGAAGAAATATTTGTCATTTGATATATAAAGTTAATGGAAGAGGAAAATCTTTTGGTGTGCTACATTTAGAACTCTAGGACTAAAATTTACATAGGACCAAACTTCCCACCATAAACAACTATGAAATATGGAAATAAACATTAAAGACATCAGAGAATAACAAGGCTGCTTAAAGATTCAGGCTTCTATAGGGAAGGAAAATGAATGTTCACCTCTACATTAAGCCATACACACAAAATACCATTTCCACTACAGATCTAAATATATAGATCTAATTATAAAGAGAAGGTAATACAGATTGTATAAAAGACATAAGCTTGGGTTAGGGAAAGATTTCTCAACAGAGCACAAAAATACTAGCTATAAAGGACAAGATTAATAAATGCAATTTCATTAAAATATGATTATGTTTTAAAAAGGAGTCACATGAGAGTGGAAAGAAAAGCCACAGAATGGTAGGAGATATTTGCAATAGACATATCTCATATGATTCATATATAAACAATCCTTAAAAATTACCAAGAAAGAAACAGGCAACTCAACTTTTTAAAAGGACAAAAGACTTGATCAGCCACTTTAAAGTGAAAGAAAAAGGGTAGGGGTGCCTGGGTGGGGCTTGGTTGATTAAACATCTTACTTCAGCTCAGGTTATGATCTCATGGTTCATGGGTCCTAACCCCATGTCTGGCTCTGTGTTGACCGCGCAGAGCCTGGGGCCTGCTTCAGATTCTGTGTCTCCCTCACTCTCTGTTCCTCTCCCACTCGGGCTCTGTCTGTCTGTCTCTCTCTCTCAAAAATAAACGTTACCATTTTTAAAAAAATAAAGTGAAATAAAAGGCTGTGTCCAAAAAATAGTAACATGAACAGTGCAAAATAAAATCACAATGAAATAGCACTACATAGCCACCAGAATGTTCTCATGTTCAACAAACGTACACACAAACAAACATACCAAAAATTTGATAATATCAAGTCTGGGGCCAGGACATAGAGAAACTAAACACATTGCTATAGAGAGTGTTAGTTGGTACAATTATTCTGAAAGTAGGCACTATCTGCTAAAGGGGGAACATCTGCTTTCTATATGACCTAGCCTTCCATTCCAATGCAGACCAAGCAGAAGATCTGAAGGGGGTTTGAAAACCTGTCTCTTTGTTTCCCCTTTTACCCTTAACCTGTTTAAGATAAAATGTTAGACCATAGCTTGCTCTGCAGAACTTGTATCTATTCTATCATGTGATAAATGCTGGGAGGTGATTCTTGGCAATGAGAAGAATTAAGCAAATGCCACGAGATCAGGTAGGTGATACAGACAACTAAGCAAGCATTAGGAATGTTTGCAGATAATTCTGATGTTTATTTTTCTTGCTTTGTAGACATATAATCTTTATTTGCTTGTGTTGAGGGTACAAAAGTTGTGTTTTGCTTTTGTTTTTCTTCAAATGAAGAGAATGCTACTTCTGCATTGTCAGCTCATCTTAAAAGTGGCATGCTTGAAGTTGTTAGAAGTAAGGGGAATGTGTTACTTTCAACAAGAAATTCATTCATTTTTGGAAGTTTTTAGAGAATGCCTTTTTTTTATATTTTTGTCATTAAAATTTGAAAGAAAAAATAATTCAAAAAACTTTTTAATGAATTTGTAGTATGAGGAAGTGTCAGCCTAATTAATATTTTTGCCATCTAACCTTGCTTCCATTTGTACCCCACATTCTACCCTGACTTGAAAGATGGCCTGACTGCATGAAGCAAAGCCCAGAAACAAAGAGGATAGAGTGTAAAATATGTTGCCTTTGAACCTAAGTGAAATTAGAGAAAAACTGATATTTACCAAGGCTCTGTTACATACAAGACTTTCACATAATTTTCCCTGCCAGTAACCTTGGAATGCATCAGGGAATATTTTTCCCAACCGGAGGAACTGCCTCTGAACTGCTATAAAACCAAGAAAGCATTAGAATATTAGTGGGTTATCATCAGATTGGGCTTTATAGCAATCTTCAAAATGCTCAGAAATCTAATGGGAATATCAGATGATTCCAGATTATTATTTTAATTTTAACTGCTGGCATAAATTTTTTCTTTTTATGAAAAAAAATTTTTTTTACATTTATTTTTGAGAGAGAGAGACAGAGCATGAGCAGGGGAGGGGCAGAGAAAGGGAGACACAGAATCCAAAGCAGGCTCCAGACTCTGAGCTGCCAGAACAGAACTTGACGTGGGACTTGAACTTGTAAACCGTGAGATCATGACCTAAGCCAAAATTGGTAGCTTAACGGAATGAGCCACCCAGGTGCCCCGGCATAAGTTTTAATGAAACATATTTCTGTGCACAAGTTTTTAATCTGTACTACTGTGGACATTAACGTCTTACTGTTAGGTCTTAATCAAGCCTTACTGTTTACTTGTCTGGGAATAGTAAAATCATGTACTTATATAGCGGAAAGGTCAATGGACAAGAAATGAAAACACTCGTGTCCAGTCTGGGGAGATTATGAAGCAACTATAAGCTTCTTGTGTATGAATTTTTGTGTGAAAAATTTACTTAGGTAAACACCCAGAAGTAGGATTACTACATTTTTGCTTTATAAGGAACTGCTGAACACTTCCCAAGTAGCTTACCATTTTGCATTCACACCACCAATGAATAAGACTTCCTATTTTTCCATTCCCTTGCCAGGGTTTGATATTGTCAGCTTGATTTTTGCAATTCTAATAGATGTACAGTGGCATTTCAATGTGGTTTCCGTTTGCATTTCCCTATTGGCAAATGATGTGTAGTATTTTTTTCACATCCTTACTTGCCATTCATATATTTTCTTTGGTGAAGTGTCTGTTCAGATCTCTTGCCCATTTTTTTAATGGAATCATTCATTTCATTATTAGTGAATTTTAAGAAGTCTTTATAAATTCAGGGTACCATTCTCACAGCAAATATGTTTTTTACACAGATTTCTCCCCAGTCTGTGGCTTATCTTTTCAATCTTTTCACAGCCCCTTTGGCAGAGCAAAACTTTTTAAACTCTGATTAAGTCTAGTTTATCAACTTTTTTTCTTATGGAACATACTTTTAGTGTTGTATATTACAAATCCGACCAACCAAAAAGTCATGCAATTTTCTTACATAGCGATCAGATTTGTGTATCTTTCTAACTGTGAAAAATGCATACTAGAGTACCTATATATGGGCTGTCCTGAGAACCAGATGGTCATGAGTCTAGCACATCCAACTCAGAGTGATCAACTCTTCTAGAATTTGTAATGGAAATAAAAACCTCTCCAACAGTATTTACGTTGTTTTATATAACAACAGTATAATCTAGTTTTACAGATTGCTAGACCTGACACTCCAGTTGTTGATTTAAAGACATGTCTCTTTTCCATTGCTTTTAGAAGTAATCTACAGCATTTAAATGAGAGTGTTGATCATGTAGGTGATAACTGGTAGAGCTATGCAGAACTTGACACATATATTTTTTAGGATGTTGCCAGTACTTCTTATTTCCATTCCTTAGTGAATTTAGTAGTAGCACCTGTTAAAGAAAAAAATTCAACCGAGTAAATTTGAAGATCTGCTTGGCTTTATTAATGGATTCATGAATCAGGCAGCATCGCATGTAGCAAGTAGAGGGGAGCTCCAGGGAGTTGTGAAAATGGAAAGTTATTATAAGAAGGAGGGTGGGGCAAGAAAGTTATTAACAAAAGAAAAGAAAGTATTGTTCCAGACAGAGTCACCTTCCTTTAGGTGGGAAGGCAGGGGGTCTTATTAGATGATTACCTCATCTTCCTTTGGGTATTGGATGAGCCACTGTGACAGATTGCCTCCTTGGTGTTTATCACAAAATTCCTGATTGACAGGTTAAGATGTTTCTGGGGTAGGTTGAAATTGTGATTAGATTAGATATTAAGCCCCAGTTTGGTGAGTTGGCCTGGCCCAAATGACACCATTAGGGCCTCTGGTTTTTCTTTTCCTTTCTTTTCTTTTCTTTTCTTTTCTTTTCTTTTTTCTTTTCTTTTCTTTTCTTTTCTTTTCTTTTCTTTTCTCCTTTTCTTTTCTTTTTTCTTTTCTTTCTTTTTTTTAATGCTTATTTATTTTTGAAAGAGAGTGAGAGACAGAGCATGAGTTGGCTAGGGGCAGAGCAAGAGAGAGACACAGAATCCGGGTCTCTAACCATGAACTGTGACATCATGACCTGAGCCAAAGCTGGATGCTTAACCAACTGAGCCACCCAGGTGCCCCTGATATTTCATATTTCATGAATTGTGGTAGTTTAATTTTTGGGGAAGTAGTCCATTTCATCCATGTTGTCAAATATATGTGTGTATAGTTATTCCTAGCACCCTATGATTATTCTTTATATGATTATTCTTTTGATGCCTGCAAGGGCCTGTAGTGATATTCCCTGCCTCATTCCTGATATTGGTGATTTGTGTTTTTTTTTATTTCAGTGGTCTTGCTGGAGATGTGTCAGTGTTGTTATTCTCTCAAAGAACTAGTTTTTATTGTTTTTTTCCTGTTATTTTTCTGTTTTTAATTTCACTGATTTCTTGTTTATATCTTTATTATTTTTTTACTTTTTCTTGCTGAGGGTTTAGGTGTGCATTTATTTTTCTAGGTTTCATAATGGGAGCTTGAATTATTGATTGGAGACTTTTCCTCTTTTCTTTAAAAAATTTTTTTGTTTATTTTTGAGAGAGAGTGCAAGCAGGGGAGGGGCAGAGAGAGAGGGAGACACAGAACCTGGAGTAGGTTCCAGGCTCTGAGCTGTCAGCACAGAGCCCAACATGGGGCTCAAACTCACAAACTGTGAGATCACCTAAGCGGAAGTCAACTGCTTAACCAACTGAGCCACCAAGGTGCCCCTCTGGTTTTCTTTTTAAGTTAGTGCTTAATAATATCCACATGCTAGAATCTATATTCAGGGGCTGAGAGGCCTGAGAAAATTAAAACTTAAAAGCTTAAGTTACGGGAAACTGAAACCTAACCAAGCTTAACCAGCTTGTTCCGCTTCTGTACAATTGCTTGGCGCGCCCATGTATTCCTGATCAATCATTGTTGCCTGGCACATCCGTATATTCCTGATCAACCATTGTTACTTGGCACATCCGTGTACTCCTGATCAATCATTGTTGCTTGGCACATCCGTGTATTCCTGATCAATCATTGTGATACCCGTACCCCCGGTTGTGGTCTGACCTAAAGGCAGGAACCAATCGAATACTGTTAAGTGTCCAACTTTAAACACCAACCAATCGCAGCTCTGTAACTGTGGAAAATTCCCGATTTCCCCATGACTTGTTTGTACCTGTCTATAAAAGGGGTGTAAAAACCTCTCTCAGGACCTCTTGGCGTCACCGGCAACAAGGGCGCAGAGGTCCAGGTTCGAACCTGCAATAAATGACCCTTGCTGCTTAGCTTTGACTCTGGACTCTGGTGGTTCGTTTTTGGGGGTCTCTTAGACTCTGGGCATTTCATTTGGTGCATTGGCCGGGAAGGCCCCCCCCCCCCCAAACCCACCAGACCCCAAGTCAACGGGTCATTTCTGAGACCGATCGGTGAGTAAGCCGGCTCTGTCTGTGTCTGTGTCTGTGTCTGTGTCAGTTGTCTGTCTGTTTCTGGCTCTCCCGCGCGGGATCTGTATCAGTGACTGACCTACCCCTGGCGGACGCGCTATAGGGAAGTCAGTCGGGACCAGTAGGAGACGTCCTCTGGCTCCCGTCTGGGGCACTATTTTGGCCCATCAGAACTTTGTTCGGGTTATGGACACCCGTTCTGTATCTGGTCTCTTCTCCAAGGCACTTTCTGTTTGCCGCCACGCTTGCGATTTAACTTGTCTTCTCTCCCCTGCAGGTATATCCACCTCGCTTCCGGAACATAAACTAACCATTTATTTTTTCCTATACAGGCTATGGGACAGAAACAGAGTACACCTCTCTCCCTTCTTCTAGCTAATTTCAAGGATGTCCAGGCTGGAAGAAGGGAGAGAGGCCATAACCTAAGCCTGGACATCCGCCGGTCGAGACTCATCACTTTCTGCCAGTCTGAGTGGCCCACTTTTGGGGTGGGCTGGCCTACTGAGGGCACTTTTTGTTTGCCTATAGTTGCCAAGGTCAGGGCCACCCAGACCAGGTTCCCTACATCCTCGTCTGGCAAGATCTTGTTAAAAACCCTTCACCCTATCTTCCCCCTCCCCTTGCACCCCAGGCCCTGCCCGAAGCGGCCGCCCCACTGTTGCCCCGCTGGTTGCCCCTCAAGGGGGGTGGGAAGCAGCAGCTGTGCCAGAACCAGGGAGGCTACAGGCAGCAGCCATGCCAAGCCCTATTGAAAATGTAACCAACCTTAAAGGGCCAGCCGGCCAAACTCGCCGGCGCACCCAGTGTGAGCCAAGCTCTCGCCTCCCCGACTCCACTGTAGCCCTACCCCTGCGGGAAATAGGACCCCCCGATGAAACGGGCAATCCCCGACTCCAGTATTGGCCCTTCTCCACCAGTGACCTATATAATTGAAAAACCCAAAATGCTCGGTTTTCTGATAACCCTAGAGATCTTATAGCCCTCCTAGAGAGCATAATGTTCACCCACCAGCCTACCTGGGATGACTGCCAACAGCTTTTGCGAATCCTGTTCACCACGGAAGAAAGGGAGAGAATTCAACTTGAGGCTCGGAAGCTGGTCCCCGGGGAAGATGGTCGACCCACTGTTAACCCTGACCTCATTAATGCTGCATTTTCCCTGATTCGGCCTAATTGGGACTACAACACGGCAGAAGGTAGGGGACGACTGCTCATTTATCGCCAGACTCTAATGGCGGGTCTCCGGGCTGCAGCACGCAAGCCCACCAATTTGGCCAAGGTGTACTCGGTAATACAAGGTAAGACAGAGAGCCCTGCCAACTTTTTAAAAAGATTAATGGAAGCCTTTAGACAGTACACTCCCATAGACCCTGAGGCCCCTGAAAATCTGTCTTTTGTAAACCAGGCTGCCCCTGACATCAAAAAGAAACTCCAAAAAGTAGAGAATTTAGAAGAAAAACAGATCCAGGATTTACTCCGCATTGTTCAGTGGGTATATAATAATCGGGACACTCCAGAGGATAAGCAGAAAACTCGCCCCCCTAGGCGCCCCTTAGACAAAGACCAATGCGCCTACTGTAAAACAAAAAAAACAAAACAAAAAAAAAGGGACATTGGATTCGTGACTGTCCCAAAAAGAAGCAACTGCGCTCGGGGTCAGAGCCATGGCAAACCAAAGCGGCCCCCATCCTATTTACCCAGAACTCAGGAATTCCTGGGGTCTGCGGGATTCTGCCGGTTGTGGATCCCAGGTTTTGCTGAAATGGCCAAACCCCTTTACGCAGTCTCTAAAAACCAACCATCATTTGAATGGTCTGCAGAAGCTGAGCAGGCATTCCAACAGATAAAGAAAACTCTCCTATCGGCCCCAGCTCTAGGACCTCCCGATATCTCTAAGCCCTTCCACTTATATGTGGATGAGCATAAAGGCATAGCCAAGGCAGTGCTAACCCAGCATCTAGGTCCATGGCCCAGACCAGTGGCCTATCTCTCAAAGAAACTGGACCCTGTAGCCGCAGGATGGCCCCCTTGTCTCTGGATAATAGCGGCTACAGCCCTAATGGTTAAAGACGCTGATAAGCTGTCCCTGGGTCAAGAGTTACATGTCACCACACCCCACGCCATCGAAGGAGTACTCAAGCAGCCCCCCGATAGGTGGATGAGCAATGCTCGGATGGTCCATTATCAGGGACTCCTGTTAAATCCCTTGCGGACCACATACACCCCTCCCCGAACTCTAAACCCGGCCTCGCTGCTACCCGACCCTGACCTGGACTCCCCGCTCCATGACGGTGCCGACATCCTAGCGCAGATCCATGGAACAAGGAAAGACCTACAGGACCGGCCGTTACATGATACTGAGGTCACCTGGTTTACTGATGGAAGCAGCTTCGTCCATCAAGGACAGAGGTATGCGGGGGCAGCAGTGACATCTGAGACTGAAGTGATATGGGCAAAGGCTCTGCCCCCAGGGACTTCTGCCCAAAGGGCAGAACTAATTGCATTGACCCAAGCATTAAGAATGGGGCGGGACCGCAAAGTGACTGTATATACAGACAGCCGGTATGCCTTTGCCACTGCCCATATACATGGGGCAATATACCGTGAGAGGGGACTACTCACTGCTAAAGGCAAAGACATCAAAAATAAAGATAAAATTCTGGCCCTATTGGCCGCTATTTGGGCCCCTAAAAAATTGGCCATAGTACATTGCCCGGGTCACCAAAAAATAACTGATCCAGTCTCTCGAGGGAATAACCTCGCTGACCAGACTGCACGCCAGGTAGCACAAAACCCCATTCAAGTACTCCCTGCGCAGCTACCAGACCCAGGGCCCCGAGATTTACCCCCAGAGCCTGAATACTCAGAAGATGATCTTATTTGGATGCGCAAGCTCCCCATGACCCAAGTTACAGATGGATGGTGGAGGGACTCTAGAGACCGCCTTATCCTTCCCGAAAAATTGGGCCACGCAATCCTGACAAAAATACACCACTCTACCCATTTGGGGCCCCGAAGACTTCAGGATCTCCTCAGACGATCTCAACTGGTGTTAAGAAACATCTCTGACCAGACAGAAAGGGTTGTGACAGCCTGTTCCACATGTCAACTCCAAAACGCGCACCCACACACCACAGCCCAAGGCCACCGAAAAAAAGGAACCATACCAGGAGCCCACTGGGAAGTGGACTTCACCGAGGTAAAGCCCGGCAAATACGGTTATAAATACTTACTAGTGTTCATAGACACTTTTTCAGGATGGACTGAAGCCTTTCCAACCAAGAAGGAAACGGCACAGATAGTAGCCAAAAAGATCCTAGAGGAAATCCTGCCCAGGTATGGTTTTCCAGTCATGATAGGGTCAGACAATGGACCTGCATTTGTCTCTAAGGTAAGTCAGGGATTGGCTTCTGTACTTGGGGCAGATTGGAAATTACATTGTGCCTACCGGCCCCAAAGCTCAGGACAAGTAGAAAAAAATAAATAGAACATTAAAAGAGACCCTTACTAAATTGACTATGGAGACTGGCGCTAATTGGGTAAAGTTACTCCCCTACGCTCTGTACAGGGTTCACAACTCCCCATACAAGTTGGGCTTTACACCCTATAAAATCCTGTTTGGCCGACCCACACCTATCATACCTACCTCATCATACCTACCTCATTCAATTAGACCAAGATAACAGCCTCTTGTCTTCTCTCAGGGCTCTACAGCAGGTTCATGAGGCCCTGTGGCCTAAACTAAAAGAACTGTATGAGACGGGGCCCCCACCCACTCCTCATCAGTATCGTCCAGGAGACTGGGTCCTCGTCAAGTGACACCAGCAGGAGAACCTTGAACCCAGGTGAAAAGGACCTTACCAAATCATCCTGATGACTCCCACCGCCATCAAGGTAGATAACCTCCCCACCTGGATTCACCACACCCACGTGAAGCCTGTCGACCCGCTGTCTGACCTCGTGGGACACACTGATAAAAATACTACTTGGACTGTAGACCGGAGTAAAAAAAAAAAACCCTCAAACTAACCTTGCGCCGTGCCTCCCCTAGACATGTTCAAGATAGTAACCCTTGTCCTACTAGCCCTCAACCTCAACCTCCTGGAGGGAGGACTAAATGCCCCCGTTGACAAACAGAAATTGTACGGAGCTCTGTATAGAAGGCCCTGTGATTGCAGAGGTGGCGTAGTTAGAACCCTCACCCTGCCACATGGTAACAGACTAGTAGCCAGCTCTGTAGGAAGGGGTGGTCACTATCAGCGAAGATACACTCAAACCCAAGACTGTGGGACCACAATTGCTCACTTAACCCAGACCTATGACATCACAGGACCCCCAAAACAGCAGTGATTATGTGTTGACAAACCTAAGCCCCTGCCCCCCATAGCAGAATGCCCTTGCTCTACTTTCCAGGAGTCGATGCATAGCTCTTGTTATGACTCCTATCAGCAATGTATAGGGCCAGACAACTCCACTACCTACTTTACAGCTATCCTACAGAGTAACAGGGCAGCAAAAGCTAGTGATAATAATATACAACTTCAAGCTGGCTGCCGTGGCTCAGTTGGAAAAGCCGTCCGCTGGAACCCCCATGCCCATCCCTAGTTTAAACTTTGCAACTGGCAGATCCAAACGAGCTGTGGTTTTTATCCCCCTCCTGACAAGCCTAGAAATTACAGGTGCATTAACTACTGGGACAGCGGGATTAGGAGTCTCCATACACTCCTATCTGGGACTCTCTCGGCAACTAATTAACAATGTCGAGGCCTTGTCAGGGACAATCCAGGATCTGCAAGATCAACTAGATTCCCTAGCAGAAGTGGTGTTACAAAATAGAAGAGGGTTAGATCTGCTAACCGCAGAATAAGGTGGCATCTGCTTAGCCCTACGAGAAAAATGTTGCTTTTATGCCAATAAATCAGGAATAGTTCGGACCAAAATTAAATAGCTCCAAGAGGACCTCGCATGCCAAACAAAATAATGAACTTTATTAGAGATAGATTAAACACCATTCAGGTTATGGTCCTTAGACCACAGTATCAGCTCCTCGACATGGAAAGTGAGTTTGATTAGGTAACACTGTAGGACCCAAGATTGGGTCCTCAGATACTTGAGAAAGGGGGGAATGAGAGGCCTGAGAAAATTAAAACTTAAAAGCTTAAGTTACGGGAAACTGAAACCTAACCAAGCTTAACCAGCTTGTTCCGCTTCTGTACAATTGCTTGGCGCGCCCATGTATTCCTGATCAATCATTGTTGCCTGGCACATCCGTATATTCCTGATCAACCATTGTTACTTGGCACATCCGTGTACTCCTGATCAATCATTGTTGCTTGGCACATCCGTGTATTCCTGATCAATCATTGTGATACCCGTACCCCCGGTTGTGGTCTGACCTAAAGGCAGGAACCAATCGAATACTGTTAAGTGTCCAACTTTAAACACCAACCAATCGCAGCTCTGTAACTGTGGAAAATTCCTGATTTCCCCATGACTTGTTTGTACCTATCTATAAAAGGGGTGTAAAAACCTCTCTCAGGACCTCTCGGCGTCACCGGCAACAAGGGCGCAGAGGTCCAGGTTCGAACCTGCAATAAATGACCCTTGCTGCTTAGCTTTGACTCTGGACTCTGGTGGTTCGTTTTTGGGGGTCTCTTAGACTCTGGGCATTTCAGGGCACCTGGGTGGCTCAGTCGGTTAAGTGTCCAACTTCAGCTCAGGTCATGATCTTATAGTTTATGAGTTTTTCTGTGCCCACAGCTCAGAGCCTGGAGGTTGCTTCAGATTCTGTGTCTCCTTCTCTCTCCACCCCTCTCCCATTCACACTCTCTCTCTCTATCAAAAATAAATAAACATTAGAAATTTTTTAATCTATATTTATTAACCTCTTCAATTTATTATCATTCTCACAGAGACTTTCTTCTTCTTCTTCTCCTCCTCTTCCTCCTCCTCCTCCTCCTTCTTCTTCTTCTTCTTTTTCTTTTTCGCCAGTGTGATATTTTTGTTCTGTTCCCTCCATGTAATCCTCAATTTAACTTTGAATAAGTACTTGAAAGACTTTTTGGGATATAATTACATTGAGATTGGTTTTTGAAATAAAACCATCTTGGGATTGGTGTGGAAATTGGGGAGAACCTACAACTATTTAATTATAGTCATCTACTTCCTCCATTTGAGCTCTCTGAGATCATGTCTAGTTGTTTTATAATATTGACAGAACATTTCACATAATATGAGCTTTACAAATATTTGTTACATTTAATTTGAACTTCAGTGAAGGTAACTTCCAGTGTATGATACATGCTCTCAGGATTAAGTTATACATAGCTCTGATGTGGATTAGAAGCACTGTACATAGAAAAGAGGAAGTATTACTACTGTGACCTTGTTTTAACCTGATTACCTCTATGAAGACCCTGTCTCCAAATAAGGTAACATTCCAAAGTAATAAAGGTTAGTATATCCAACACATCTTTTGGGGAGTACATCTGCCCTCTAACCCCCTCGAAAATCAGGAACTTCCTAGGTGCAAAATACATTCACCTTATCTCAACATCTTCAAAAGTCTTAATCATTCCAGCATTAACTCTCCATCCAAAATATCATCTGAAACTTTTCAACTCAAGGTTCCAAATCTCATAATTGAAATGAATTGGAGTAAAATTCATTCTGGGGGAAAATTTATTTCCGTGAACTTGTGATCCCAGACAAGTTGTCTTCTTCCAAAATGCAATGGTGCGACAGGAATAGTATGTACATTCCATTCTGAAAGGGAAAATTTTAAAGGAAAAAAAAAAGGTCATGGTTCCCAAGCAAATCTGAAACCTAGAAGGGCAAACTCTATTAGATTTTAAGGCATGGGAATACTCCTTGTTGGTCTGAATCTGTGTCCTGGAGGCCCACTGGGGTCATGGCCCCACTGGTGGAACTGATGATTGGGCCCTGCCCTTGGGGGTCATTCTTCCCTTTCTTGAAAGATAACACATGTTCACAGTCAGATCAATATATTAGCCCATTTCCTGTCTGGAGCATCCCAGGAGTCTGAGAGCCTTCCTTTACTGTATCTGCTTTCTTTCCTCTTTGGTCCATATTGCCAGCATTTCTGTTAAGATTATTAACTGGATCCACAAATCACACACCTAATCTGTTTAGGAAAGCATTTCTAGCCATATATTCGGTGTTCTCTCCAGAGCATGCTTTCTCTTTTTCTGCAATATAGATAGGCTGAGAATTTTTCAAATCTTTAAGTTCTGGCTTCTTTTCACTTAACAATTCCTTCTTCAATTATCTACCTCCTCTCACATTTTATTATAAGCCCCAAGAAGAAACTAGGCCATACCTTCAACACTGTGCTTATAAATCTCTAAATATCAAAGTACACCACTTACAAGTTTTACTTTCCACAGAACAGTAGAGCACAATTCAGCCAAGGTCTCTGCCACTTTGTAACCAGGATCCATCTTTCTGCCAGTTTCCAATAACATCATCTATGTCCATCTGATACCTCATCAGAAGCATCATTAACATTCATATTCCTAACAACAGTGTCTTCAAGGCAATGTAGCCTTTTCCTGCTACCAATATCTATATTAGGCAGGGTTCTCCATATAAAGTGAGCCAATAAGACACACACACACATGCACACACATACATACACACACAAGAGAAAAAGAGACAGAGGCATGGGGAGAGAGAGGTAGAGAGAATGAGACAGAGAGAGATTGAGATACTGGTTTATTTTTAAAACTTAATTTTAAAAATGGGAATAGGGGCTGGTAAGTCCAAAATCCATGTGGCAAACTGACAAGAAGAAAGTTCAGGTAAGAGTTGATGTTGTAGTTTTTAGAACAAAGTCTGCAGGCCAGGCAGACTAGAAACTTGGGCAGGGTTTCTCTGTTGAAGTCTTAAAGCCAAATTCCTTCTTTGAGAAACCTCAATCTTTGTTCTTCAGGCCTTTAGCTGATTGGATGAAGCCCACTCACATAATGGAGGGTAGTTTGCTTTACTTGAAGCCTACTTTAAGATTTAAAATTTTAATCACATCTAAAATATCACTATGGCAGCATTGAGCCTGGTGTTTGACTACACAACTGTGCACCACGGCCTAGCTAAATTGATGTAAACCATTAACCACACACTCCAATATCACGGAGTCAGAACTGACTTTGTACTAGACAAAGGCTGAATCCTGCTATAAAATGAGTGTGGGGTGAGAACAAAGGTTGCATATGGGCAACAGCCACATCTAAATTATTCACAGATAGATGAAATCCTGTTTCTTCTTTAGTGGAATAGATTAGAACGTAATAGTAGAAATAGCATTGGCTGGCACACAGATAAAACCGTTCGCTGATTACAATTCTACCTTTTACAAGTTGTGTGACTTCAGAAAAATTACTCAACCTCCATGCCCATTTTTTAAGTTAGAAAAGGTGAATATTAAAATATCTGTTACAGGGCTGTTGTGAGGGTTAAAGTGGGTGTTATGTACAACTAAGGGGACATAGCAGATATTCAAATATGTTGATTCTCTTCCTTTTTCCTTAAGTTTTAGACTCTGAAAATGAAATGATTAAAGGGTACTTACTATTTCTTATATTAAGTGTAACTAGATAGTTGTACAGTACCTGCCCTAAAATTATTAGCAAGAAATTATAGATCAGTAATTAAATATTTAGTAGGATTCACGTCTGCCTATACAATGTGTATAGATGCTTGTTGTGAAATAATAGAGGATACATATATTATTCCCTGCCTCCAGATCCTGGCACAGAGCTCCTAAAACTCTTATAATTTCGTAAGTGAGAAGAGCACTAGGAACATTTTTTGTTCTACTATTGGTCTTTGACCCTGGTTTCTAACACAGGGATCCTTGGAACTTTCTGGGTGATATTAGTGTCTTTTGTTCTAATGAGGTGACCCTTGGTGGGCTTCTGGATGGGGCTGGTCATCAGAAAGACCAAGCTATGATTAGGAGCTTGGAAACTTCAGCCCCATTCTCCGGTCTTTAGAGAAGGAAGAGGGGTTGAAATTGAGTTAATCAGGTATCCTAGGTGGCTCAGTCAGTTAAGCGTCAGACTTCAGCTCAGGTCATGATCTCACTGTTCACAAGTTTGAGCTCTGTGTGGGTCTCTGTGCTGACACTCTAGAGCCTGCTTGGGATTCTCTCCTCTCTCTCCCTGTCTGTCTGCCCCTCCATGACTCACACTTTCTCTCTCTCTTTCAAAAAAAGAAAGTTATAAAAAAAGAAAATTGAGGTAATCATTGATCATATCTACGTTATGAAGCCTCCATAAGAATCCCATTATTATGGGGGTTCAGAGAACTTCTGGTTGGTGAACACAGTCACATAGTGGAAGGGGGACATACCCCATCTCCATGGGGATAGTACTGCCTGCACTTGGGAATCTCCCAATATTGCCCTACCAATATTGCCAGCCAATATTGCCCTACATATTTTTCATCTGGCTGTTCGTCTGTAACTCTTATCATATTCTTTAATAAACTGGTAGTGTAACTGAACCCATGTCCATCTGCTCAATATGCAGCAAAGCCAATAACTGAGACATCAGGTTTACTATAAGGACAGTTTATTCAAGAGGCAGCCAAAAAGGAGACTGGGACAAGCCTCAAATCTGCCTCCCTGAAGGGAGAGAGAACAAGATTTTTATAATGATAGGGGTTGAGATTACATACATATAGATGAAAAGGGCAGGGAAACCTATGACTATTCATGAGGAAAGATGGAGCAAGTGCATTGAGCAAGCATGCATGCAACATACATCCCTTCTTCACTTTGGGGTGGAGACAATATCAGAAGGAGGCAAAATTCAGCACTGATACCGGAGGTTATCTTAGGACAAGGGGAAGGGGCTATGTGCATGTTTCAAGAGCCTGTATAACTAAATGAGGTCTTGAGTTCATTACCTTGGGAAAGGAATGCAGGTCCTTGATTATTCATAAGCTGAAACTATATCAGTTGATTTTAAGTCCAGGCTTCTGCAGAGACAGCTAGTAAGTTTGTGAGTGGGGTCTGAAAAGACACAATAGCTGACTGGGGGAAACAGTTCTTTGAAAAATAAGCTTTAAACTTTCTGCTAGTTTCAACTTCTTTAGCCCTATGGGGCACAGTTTCAATAACACGTTTCCCAGAGTTCCATGAGCTGCTGTAGCAAATTAATAACACCTGAGAAGAAAGTCACAGGAACCTCCAATTTGTAGCCAAGTCAGGCAGAAGTTATGGGTAACCTGGGGACCTAGTGCTTAGCAATTGACATCTGAAAGTGGGGAGAAGTCTCATGGGACTGAGCCCTTAACCTGTGGAATCTGGTTCTATATCCTGGTAGATCGTGTCAGAAGTGAGTTAAATTATGACAGGCAGCTGGTGTCACAGGATTTTTGGTGAGGAAAAGCCTGAAGCATCTGGTGTCAGAAGTGTTTTAAGTGTGGTAAAGTAGTGGAAAGCAAAAATAGAAGGAAGACTACTTGGTTTTTCTAACTCACTTGCTGAATGTTATTTATTTGTTAAATTAACCATAGAAAGAGCAGAGTTAAGAATTGATGGGCAAAGCAATTGAATAACCCCAGAGAATGCATTATTTTCATGTTGGTCTAAAATGTGTACTTAACATTAACTTTAGGTAATTATGATGATTTGCTTTTTAGTAATCGAGCGGACAAACCACTGGCTTCACATATGGGAAGGTACAGCTGTATTGTTCATCAGGAAGCATTTGAAATGAAGTTTCTAGATGTAGAATATTATAAATAAATCTAAAGATAATGGAAAATATTCAGAGCTTGGTATATGTCAGAAATCTTGGCATTTTCTTATCATTGGGTTTCTAGGGATTACAATAATTGACTTCTCTCACATACATTACTGTTTCTTTCTTAACACTTAAATTTCTTTTCAGGTAGATATTCTAGTTAAAATGCTCAGAGGCTCCTACAAAGTAGAATGCTTATAAATAACCAGCCTGTTGGGATCCTTTAAGTTAAAAGAACATATTTGTAGAAAAACTAGTGGGAATTTAATCAAAGTGTGGACATGCTACCAAATAAGTCAGTGAAAAATAATCATCACACAATAAATATTCAAAAAGAATCACCATCAATCAAACCAACAATGCTAAATGAATATAAACAATTGGAAAAGAGCATAACCAGAATTTCTGAAAACAGTACTTCTAAGGCCTGTTTACCAGAATTAGCATTTTCAACAATCTTTGGAATTTATCTGAAATTCCCAAATAGTTCCCTTTCTGTGATCATTTCAGAAACTCTTTTCTCTGCAGGATTATATTTATACCAGTTGAAAATTTTGCCCAGGGAATGGACTGAGAGCTATAGGCCAAGTTCAGGTGTTCATAATCCAGGTTATTGTTTCTGCTGCTTCTTCCGCTCTGTTTCTGAGGCCAAAAGCCTAGGGGTCATCATCATTCCTCTCTTTCCCTTCCCTCATACCCTGAATTCAACCCATCGGCAAACCCTGTCACTCCTGCTTTCAAAATCTATCCTGAATTAAATTCCCCCTTTCCACTTCCACTCTATCACTCTATTCCGAGCAATCAGGCCCCCATCATCTGTCACATGATTTATAGCAATCGCCGCCCAGCTGGTCTCTCAGATTCTATTCTTAACCCCTCACAGTCTATTCTCCAGACAGCAACCAGTGATCCTTTGCAAATCAAATCATGTCTCTCTCTTTGGCACAAAATCCCTCCATGGTTTCTTAGCACACTCATAATAAAATATAGCATTCCTACTGTGGCTTAAAAAGGTATGCTTGATTTGACCCCTTTTCTTGCTCACTTCATGCTCTCCCAATCCAGTTCAGTCTGCCTCAGACTTAGGCATTTGTGGCATGTCTTAAAAAAAAAACAAAATTATCTGGGTGCCTGGGTGGCTCAGTCAGTTAAGCGTCTAACTTCAGCTCAGGTCATGATCTCGCAGTTCATGAGTTCTAGCCCCTCGTCGGGCTCTGTGCTGATAGCTCAGTGCTTAGAGCCTGCTTCAGATTCTGTGTCTCCCTCTCGCTCTGCCCCTCCCCTGCTTGTGCTTTCTCTTTCTCTCTCTCAAAAAATTAATAAACATTAAAAACATTTTTTTAATGCCAAAATTATCCTTTTTAACTTTTAAAATTTTACACACCTCCTCTTCCGTCTGCCTGGGTATGTTCTCTATATTTTCAAGTAGATTTCTCCTTCAAGTGCACTGTCCTTGTCCTTTGTCATGTTCTACCTTTTAACCTACTTACTTTCTTTTACAGCACTTGTCAGTATGTGAAATTGCTGGGGTTTTTTTTTATATTACTTACTTGCTTAGTGTGTGTTTCTACCAGTAGAAAATAAGCTCCCCATAAAGTGTTAAGATTTTTAGGCTTTTGTTATTGTTCATTTCTGTATCTCAGCTCTACAGTAGTTAGTAATGTCTGTTGAATAAATGAATGAAGAATGAGTAAATTTCTATGAAAAGCCTGGGTGAAAGAACAGGACCATTGATCCAGACAATAAAGTACAAGATTGTAATAAAAAATAAGAAGTAGAAATACTCTAAATTGTGCTACAAGCCCATGTTAACACTCTCTTTCCCCAAAATTCTATTTACACTGACAGGAAAGAAGAGTAGTTTTGATCATTCCTTTCCTTACTACCAGTTGTGAGATTTTCACTTAAAATGTATGTTTCAATATAAAGGAAACTCTGTGTGTGTGTGTGTGTGTGTGTGTGTGTGTGGTGTGTGTGTGTGTGTGTGTGTGTGTGTGTGTGTATGCGTGTATATATGTACGTATGTGGATTTAATTTGATCAGAAGTTATTACCTATGGATGTGGAGATGTGACCTAAACACATGATCCAAGACTAGCCATTCAGACTTTTCTTGTCCAGTATTCATATGTGAGTGCAAAGAATTTGAAGTTCTCATTTTCCTCTTATGTTCTTCCCAACTTGAATGATGAAAACCTCAAGCTGTCATTGGCCAACTTCTCTGCTTGAAGAAAACTTGAGAAATTGAATCCAATTTACAAGGAAGTAGAGTTGGGACAGAGTTGGAGATGGGGAAGGAAAGGTGAATCACATGCTATCATCTGAGTTAGATTAGAATCTGGTCACGTTATCTTATGACAATAGATAAGCATATCTGTCCAGGGTAGATCATGCTCTGTGTAAATCTAATCTTATCCAAAACTTTGTATGGGGATGTGTTTTGTGCAGGTGTTCCCAGATTCCTCCATACAGAGGGCTTTGGAAGGGCTCTATGGAATGGCAAACCTTTTGGGGACGTGGTTTGAGAATCAATAATTGTAAATATCAAAGTAGAGAAGTTAAATAACTTTCCCTAGGGGTATAACTAGTTGATTAACTCACTGGTCATTAGAAAGAAATGGATAAAGATAATGATCTCTAATCTATGTTTATAGCCCTTAATTCAGAGTAATTTTATATCATTGGACTTTTTAAAGTCATTATACTTCCTAGAATCTTTTACATTTTCAAAATAAATCTCAAAGTCTTTAACCTAGTATACAAGCCTCTTGATGATCTAATTCTCTTCCTTGTACAACCTAATTCCACCACATGCCTTTGTCAAGCTATTAAATGTGCCTGAAAACACAATTCTTTGGGTTTCCTTCTATTTACAAATGCATTTGTCTCTGCCCACATGTTCTACTGGACTTAGCACATCCTGTGCATCTAACAATGCCTGGGATATGGTATGTATTCAGTAGATGTCAGCATAAATGAGTGAGTGAATTTCTTGTCTTTTGTAGGCCATTTTATCTAAAGAATCAGAGACATCAGAAAGTATATTCTGAATTAGCTTATTAAACACATCATTTATTTTTCATTTATAAAAAGAAATGCTTAAAGGGAATCGTGTCATTTTTAGATTGGATAAAAATGAAAACATTGGGGATTATGGAATAGCGTCTAATTGCGCTTAACATATGTTCTTTGGTTTTTCTACTACAAGATTCCAGAGCACCCCAAAGGTATAACAAAAGATGTAACTGCACTTTTCAGGTTTTTTTAAACATACAAATAATGTGGTGTGTGACTATATTAAAAATATCATATTAAACCAAGCTGCCAGCTTATAATTTACTTTTGTTTACATGTACTTATTATTAAAGAAAGTTCAGACTGATATAGATCACTGTTTTTAGTTTAAACAAATTTGTTTTGGTAGTATAATCTAACTTGATAAAAAATAAATTATTTTTAAATCGACTTTTGATGAAATAAATAGAAGGGCCATGTATTTTCTTGAGAGTCAAGTATTTATTTTGAATATTGAGAAATAAGAAAATAATGATAAAATTCTCAAAAAATAAGAGGAACAAACCTCAACATAATAAAGGCCATCTATGAAAAACCCACAGCTAACATCATCCTTAATGGGGAGAAACTGAGAGCTTTTCCCCTAAGGTCAGGAGCAAGACAAGGATGTCCACTATCAACACTTTTATTCAACGTAGCTGTGCAAGTCCTAGCCACAGCCAATAAGACTACAAAAAGAATTGAAAGGAATCAAAATTGGTAAGGAAGAAGTAAAACTTTCACTATTTGGAGATGACATGATACTCTATATAGAAAACTCTAAAGATGCCAACAAAAAACTGCTAGAACTGATAAAGGAGTTCACTTAAGTTGCAGGATACAAAATAAATGTACAGAAATTTGTTGGATTTCTATGCACCAATAATGAAACAGCAGAAAAAGAAATTAAGGAAACAATCCCATTTAATAAGATACCTAGGAATAAACCTAACCAAAGAGACGAAAGACCTGCATTTTGAAAACTATAAAAAAAAAAGATTAAAGAAATTCAAGACAACACAAAGAAATAGAAAGATATTCAATGCTCATGAATTGGAAAAACAATTATTGTTAAAATGCCTATGCTACCTAAAGCAAACTACACATTTGATGCAATCCCTATCAAAATACCAACAGCATTTTTCACAGAACTAGAACAAACAATCCTAAAATTTTTAAGAAACCCCAAAAAGCCCTCAATAGCCAAAGCAATCTTGAAAAATAAAGCAAAGCAGGAGGCATCACAATTCCAGACTTCGAGTTACATTACAAATCTGTAGTGATCAAAACAGCATGGTACTGGTGCAAAAACAGACACATAGATCAATAAAACAGAATAGAAAATCCAGAAATAAACCCACAATTATATAGCCAATTAATCAGAAAAGTAGGAAAGAATATCCAGTGGGAAAAAGACTCTCTTCAATAAATGGTATTGGGAAAACTGGACAGCCACATGCAAAAGAATCAGGCTTATACCATACACAAAAAGAAATTCAAAATGGATTAAAGACCTAAATGTGAGAACTTATAAAACTCAACACCAAAAAAACAAATAACCTAGTTAAAAAATGAGCAGAAGACATGAACATACATTTCTCCAAAGAAGACATCCAGATGGCCAATAGACATGAAAAGATGCTCACCATCACTTATCATTAGGGAAATGCAAGTCAAAGCTACAACGAGATATCATCTCACACCTGTAAGAATTGCTAAAATCAACAACACAAAAAACAACAGGTGTTAACAAGGATGTAGAGAAAAAGGAACCCTTGTGCACTGTTGGTGGGAATGCAAACTGGTGCAGCCAGTAGGGAAAACAGTATGGAAGTTCCTCAAAAAGTTAAAAATAGAACTACCTTATGATCCAGCATTTTCTGGATATCTACCCAAAGAATGCAAAAACACTAATCAAAGGGATACATGCACCCCTATATTTATAGCAGCATTATTTACAATAGCCAAGATATGGAAGCAGCCCAAGTATCAATAGACTGATGAGTGAATAGAGAAGATGTGATATATATGTATATCATATATATATCATATATATATATATATGATATATATATGATGGAATATTATTCAGTCATAAAAATGAATGAATTCTTGCCATTTGCAATGACATGGATGGAGTTAGAAAGTATAACACTAAGTGAAATAAGTCAGAGAAAGACAAATACTGTATGATTTCACTCGTGGAATTTAAAAAACAAAACAAATACACAAAGGAAAACAATGAGAGAGAGAGAAAGAGTCAAAGCAAAAACAGACTTTTAATTATAGAGAACCATCTGGTGATTACCAGAAGGGAAGGAGGGGGACGGGTTAAAGAGGAGATGGGGATTAAGGAGTTCACTCGTGATGAGCACAGGGTGATGTATCAAATTGTTGAAGCACTGTATTGTATACCTGAAACTAATATAGCATTGTATGTGAACTAACTGGAATTAAAATAAAACATACTTTTTTTAATTTAAAAAGGGAAATAAGCAAATAAATCGATTTATTTTTATGCTAGTTTAGATAGCATGACTATTATTTATATTCTTAAGGGGCTTTTTCCTCTTTGTATGCGTGAATTTTATTTAACAAAAATAGCATATTTTCTGAGTGGAATGTGGTGGTTGTTCAACTTTGGTGTATACGTTAAGAGTCTCTCTAGGTCTTTAAATAATGTATGTAATGTATATTCTTGTATCTAACCATTACATGCATCCTAGAAACACTTTTTTCTCCAAGTCTAAGAAGTGATTCTGAGATGACTGATTTGAGGACCCCCATTAGGGAAAGACAAAAACCAGAATATTTCCTGATAATAGGCAGGAAAACCATGAACTGAGAGAAGGAACTTGTTTTTCTCTTTAGAAGAAAAGGTCAGAAATCTAAGGAATTCAAATAATTAGTAAAAAGAGTGGTAGAATTACAAGTAAAATGAAAAACAATCCATCCTGCTAATTATTGGTCATATATCGTGAAAAAGAGCCTAACTGAAGAAACTTCTGGGCTTTTAAGTCAGAAAACCTTGGGCTTAAATTTTAGTTTTATGTCTCAACAGCTATGTTGTTACTAAATCTCTCTGTGGCTGAATTTCTGCATATAGAAAGTGGAAATAATGCTACTCACAAAGTTGATGTCCAGTAGGAATTAAATAAAGTGTATGCAATGGTTTTATCTTTCTCCAGATACTTTGGAAAGGTTTGATACATTTATTCATTCAGTAAACATTAATTGGAACAGCAATTGGGTAGTCTCTCTAAGTCAGGCAGTGAAGGCAGTGTGTTAAAGTCTGGAAAGATTTAATTTCTATAATGAGGGGGAAAGTTATATTTTGTTGCTTTTAAAAAAATCTTTAATTATCAAAGTCGTAGATGAATATATACTCTTTGTGAACTTGCCAAAATCATTCATCTCCTATCCTCCAGCACTTCTTCCCTCTCTATAGCTAACCATTATGTGGCTCTTTCCAGATCTTTTTTATTGTTGTTATGATTTTATAATTAGTCTGCCAAATCTAAGAATAACTTTTTTCCCCAATTGGAATAATTTTGTTTCAGCAACAAACAGAGGCTTAAAGATAGTTGTTAATCATCTCACTGACCCCGTCCAGAGACTAGGCCAGAACTCCAAAGTAAACCCAAGAGCTAAATGATATCAGCAAGGACATGTGTTCCTTCCATCTTTCCATGCTCCCATCCTCCACTTAACAGAACACCTGCACCTTTTCTATGGTTATGCAATGGCTACAGCTCTTTTAAATATCAGGTCTTCAGCAATGTCCAAAGGCACAAAGTGCAGTTTTCCTAACATATCTCCTTATAAAGCATTTTCCCAGAAGCCCCCAGGAAACTTCCCCTGATGTCTCATTGACCAGGTTAAAATTAATGATATGCCTAAAAAATTACTTGCGAGAAGAACAGAATGACTATAATTGGGTTAGACAATTGACATTCATCCTCATATCTCCTGCAAACAGAGGAAGGGTAAACATGAACAAAGCAAAGTCTCCGCAGCAAGAGAGAACATGATGAAGGATGGGTGTTGTGTTGGCCACCTTCGGGGTCTGCCAGAAACACAAATTAAACGGAAACTGTGTTCCATGGTGACAATAAACATATTTCTAGAAAAAATAAAGATGAATGTTTCCAGTCACCCTTCAAATCTCAGTTCACCTTTTGCTTCCCCCAGCAAGCATTTCCTTAACTTCCCAAACAAGGTCAGCTCCTTGTTTTACATTATCAGAGGACCATTGGCAATTTCGGAGCTAGCTAATACAAATACTGCTATGAGATTCTTTGATTATGTATGAATTACTGACAACACTATAAAATTTATGGGGACAGAAACTAGGGTTATTTTACTCACCTTTAAAAATTTTTTTTAACATTTATTCATTTTTTGATAGAGACAGAGTGTGAGTGGGGGAGGGGCAGAGAGAGAGGGAGACACAGAATCTGAAGCAGGCTTCAGACTCTGAACCGACAGCACAGAGCCCCATGGGGGGCTCGAACGCACAGACTGTGAGATCATGACCTGAGCCGAAGTCAGATGCCAACCGACTGAGCCACCCAGGCACCCCAATTTTACTCACCTTTATAGTCTTCATGCTGTACAATGCTGGACACATAATAGGTGCATAAAATTTTATGTAGAATAAAAGTTCATTTGAACTGAGAAGAAGGATAGTTTTGACTGGTATTGAAATAATACAAAGCAGCAAAGGGATGGAAATATAGCATAGAAAAATTAAATGGATGATCAAGCAAATTTTAAAAGTTGACATATGCACAAATTGCCTAGACATTAAGAATTTAAACATGCTATCTCTCAGGCAGGGACATGTTTTGAATTTCTTAGTACTGTTCTTAAAAAAAAAAAAAGAACTTATGAAGCAGGCCTTGACTCTCTGACATGAATATTTTAATACTTAAAAGCCTCCTTCGTTGGCCTCAATCTACCCCTGTGCTGTATATGTGTGTATGGATGTTTGTAAGTAGGAGGCCCGTTTCTCTCATCTAGAACTGTGGTCAAAAAAATTAAATTTAGGAAAAATTAAGAAGTTAAAGCATAAATTAATAGAACAAACTAATTAAAAAATAGTACTCTTTTTAGTAGAGTCTAGAACTAGACAGTCAGAAAATAGGGTCTTGAGGTTGTAAATGAGGGGGGGGCAGGAAGAGAAAAGGAGGAGGAGGAGAGAGAGAGGCACACAGAAGAATTTATGTGCTATTTTATTTAAAGATTCTGAAGAGGGGACGGGGGAGGTACTTCTTCCACAGAATGGACACACTCCATCTGTTTGGTCTTAGAAAGACTCTCTGAGCTCTGTCATACTGTCACTAGCCCTGCTTCTAGCCATCCTGGTTGTGTGAGATTGATGGCAGAGAAACCGAGCAATAGGAAATCAAGAACAGAACAGCCTTATCAATCTCTCTAGACAGGCGCTTCTGAAACACAGCAGCCTTGAAAGGCCATGATGTATGAATTGATCTTTTTGGAATCTTTCTGCCGCAAGAAAAATCCATGAGTCTTCCTAGATAAAGAATGATAAAATCCTCAAACTGTGGTGTTCTGAAACTTTGTTATAGTCCATAGAATTAAATTCTGGTTCTTGTACTTTTTGTGGTATGTATATCTGTGTATCTGAGTGTGTCTCTTTTTGTTCTCTTATGGATGGAAAATGTTAGCCTTTTCCCTTACATTGTCAGAGATATCATGGTATGTGCATTAGGAGATTGTTAAAAAAAACACTGTGACATGGTAAAATGAATAAAGCAAAAAGCATTTGTAAGAAAGGAAGCCTTATTTCAAACTGCATCTACCGTCCTATGTCTCAAAGTCACAAATATGCTTTGGAATCAGTTGGCTGTTGGTGCCAAAAGAATTTCCAATGAATATTGAAATTCCTGAAATATTTAACTTACAACAACTAATTGTATAGAGCCAGAATTATTTCCAAGGAAGAATAAATATGGAAAGCTTTCTTAATAATAAGCACTATTCTTTCTCTGCCTTCACCAAATCCTGAACTTGTCCTAGTTCTTCAGTAAATTCAGAATTTGTTGGCTGTTCAATTTTACAATGTAAAAATAGAGTCAGTTTTGACTGAGGGCAGCACTTTTAAAGACTCTCACCAAGTTGGTAACAGTGTGAGGGTCAGAGGAACTTGGGATTGTCAAGACTGATATAAATATGTTCAAATACTGATGGACATATATCTTGAAGTTGCTGAGTTTCTTATGGATTGTACATAGTTATAAGGCTTTGTGAAAAATATTCTTGACTCCTTAAGAAAACTTTCTGACTTTACAAAACAAGCACTGTTTTTCTCCAGGAATCGAGATATGGCTGGCCTCTCTCATCACTTTTCCTCATGGAACATTTCCCCAGTTCCTACTTATTTTCTCCTATTAGGTATACATGAGAAAAAGTAGAAACTACTGATAGTAAATCCAGTATGAAGCAACAAAAACCCAAGCCTACAATGGTGGCTGAGGCAATTGCAATGCTGATTGCAATCAATGGACTATAGCATGAACTTCCTTATTTCTTCATTTTTATGGTAGACAGAAAACTTGTGATCAACTATTATTACATAACCAGAGAAAACACTTAAAATTGTATCACAGGACTCTTGGTCTTAAAGTTGAGCTTTATTTAAAATATGTATGAGATGCTTGATTCTTACTAAATTTGTTTATGATATATGACATGAAGTGATTAAAAATTAAACATTTCATAAGATGTGAATGGTAGAAGTTATGTAAATGATACAACTAATGTGAAGATTTGTTATTTTTCTGCCTTGATCAAATTGACACAATCAAGCAAAAGTTCACCCAAATTAGATTTCAGTGCTTTAAAGGAAGTCATTCAATTGAAACTAATTTTCTTATCCCTTGTCTCTTCTGTGTGCTGTCTGATTAATTTATAGTCAAAGCCAAGTGGTGGAAATGCATTGCCACAATGTGTTTCTTCTCCTAGAGGTTACTTATTTCCTTTTGGGGAGTTAATTTCATTTTCATTGTCTATAGAGAAAAATTATGTAAAATCACTGATGTGGGGTCTAAATTAAGCTCTCAAAGAAACAGAGCTTATAGAATAAAATTTAGGAAGATGTTCCAAAAATATAACAAACAATAATACAAAGAAAAGAATGCCAGAATTTTCAGGAAAAAAAAAAAGCTGCAAAGAGATTTCTTTGCTCAAGACAGTTTAAATGCGTGATTGTTTTATGTCTTAGGTAACTAATTATTTTCTGTCTGAAATTCATTTTTTCCCTTCCATCTTCTTAATACACTGCCCTGTAAGTTCTACTAAAATACTTAAAAAAATGTTTTTAGTAGGTAAAGAAATAGAGCACACAAAAGCAATAAAACAAGACAAGCCCAAACTGATATTCAAAGTGGCCAAACAATGTAGGTAAACAGAAAAATATTTCTTCTTGATGAAGCCCTGAAAAAATCTATCCACAATGTGTACACTAAACAAGAAAGACTAAAGTACATCTGAGTGTAGAGTAACATTAAAAAATAAGCAATAATTTTAACATGCTGGATGAAGATGCTGCGTTGTCCTAATTTTATTTAGTATCTCCAAATTTCTTTTTAGCAATTAACAGTTTACGCCAGAGATCGTCAAGCTGTAGTTTGTCGATTGGCTGCCTGTTTTTATAAATCAAGTTTTGTTGGAATACAGAAATACTCATGTGTTTATATATTGTCTAGACTACTTTTGTCCACAAGAGCAGCGTTGATTAGTTGTGATATTCACAAAGTGTAAATATATACTATATGACTATTTACAGAAGAATTTTCCAAATCCTGGTGTATACAAATGAAAATAATAAAATTTAAGCTATTTTAACATGAAAAATTGAGGCAGTTTTACCAATGAAAAGATGAATATGAGTTATAGAAGCCTAAGATAAGCAAACTGTATATTTTCTAGAAATAATAATTTTATTCCAAGAACACAATGAATATGAAACATTACCTATTTGGACCTAGAAAGGAGAGGAAAGCATTCGAAAAATCTATCTACTTTTTAGGGTAAATTAACTGCTATATCAAACAGCTCTAAGAGGTAAGTGACATACACTATTACTATTATTAATTTTTTCACTCATAAAATAATCTAAAGAGTCTTGCTCTTTGGAAGACTTTCCTGGGGTATTGTCTGCTTAGGACTTTTGGGCTCATATTTTTTGTGGTAGTATTTTCTTCTCGGTTTTTGGAGCTTTCATCATTTCACTTTCTGATAGAGAAAAAGAATCAAGGATTGTGAGTGGGAGGGTTTTATGGGCCATGTTTGAAAGTGTGGTCTGTCATTTCCATCCAGATCCATTGTTCAGAGTATAGTCACATGCTTTCATGTAATTACAAGGGTGACTGGGATATGTAGTTTTGCCGTGTGCTTGGCTGGAAGAGGAAATTAGTTTGATAAACTAGGTAGTTTCTGTATTAAATGTATGTGCCTACATCTGTGCCCAAACACACACATTTTAATATGGAAGAAGCAGTTGTAATCTCATTCATAAACAGCAGTCAGCTGTTATTGCTAGGAGAGTGGCCTAGCAATAAGAGTCTGTGGCAACTATTCAAATTCATGCATTCAAATTACAGCAATTTTTTTTATGGAGGTGAGTTTTCTCTTAACTTTATATATTTATGACAAATAGTTGATATTTATGCAATAAGAATAAAATTTAGTACTTGGGTGTCACAAATAAAAATTAAAAGTGAATATCCTTTAAATATTCTAATAAATTATTAAGAAAATATGAATGTCTCAGTGTAAAGTTGAACAAAAGGTATGAAATTGTTATCAAAATATCTGTAGTCTAGAGAGTAGTGCTCTCCAAAAGAAATATGATATAAGCTATGTGTGTAATTTATAATTTTCCAGTAGCCATATTAAAATATAAAAATAGTAAAATTCATTTTAAGAATATATTTGATTTAATCCAATGTATCCACAATATTATAGTTGTCAGCTTGTAATCAATGTAAAATTGTTAAGGTATTATTTTTTATGACTCTTTAAAATCTGGAGTGTATTTTATGGTTGACACATTTTAGTAGCCATATTTCAAAGACCCAATAGCCACATGTGGCTATGGCTACCATATTGAACAGTACTTTCCTACATCACTGACTTCCAAACTTTAAGGAGTCTGACAACAACTCAGTAGATTTGGGGTATCCCAAGAATCTACATTTTAACAGATATCTTCATGCTTTTCATGCAGGCTGTCAGGGGTCTATAACTAATGACAAGCTGCTTAGAAATCTCTAAGGTCGTTTCCACAACCAATTTTATAGTTTCTAGGATTTTTCAGAGCCTATAGTCAAATGATTTCAGTTTGCAGTGTCTGTGATAGCATATAATCTTATGGAAAATTTGTTTAATAAAGAATATTGAGGGGTGCCTGGGTGGCTCAGTTAGTTAAGCATCTGACTCTTGATTTTGGCCCGGGGAATGATCTCACCGTTCATGAGATCGAGCCCCATGTCAGGCTCTGCACACAGAGCCTGCTTGGTATTCTCTCTCTCTCCCTCTCTCTCTCTGCCCCTTCCCCACTTGTGTTCACTCTCACTCTCTCTCAAAATAAATAAATAAACATTAAGTAAAAAAGAAAGCATATTGAATTTCCAATCTCCAGAGATTTTTCACAAAGCCACAGGGCATATTAACATTGATTAAGGCCATCTTTGTCATATGTCAAATGTCATCCTTCTCCACCAAGTAAAGGGACAGATGGATGGAAGGCACCTTTACAGTGTCACTGAAAAAATGCTCTCATCGTTGCCAGATATAAAGTAACTTATCCATTTTGTATTACAGAAAACAAATTAAATCCACATGTAGTAGATCTCAGCATTTAAAAAACGTTTCTCACATTCTCAATCATTAGCAACATATGGCTTATTTTTACTGTTTTATTATCCTTCTCAATTGTGAATTTCCCTCAGATCCTCAAGCTAATATGCTTTCCTATAGGCTCTACCAGATGTCTCATTCTGTCTGATACCATACCTGTCTGAAATACAAATGACTGCTATTTAAATGTTCAACATCTCTGTAAATGCAAATGATTTGGATATGTATGAAGTTTTCTAAATCAGTTTAAAAAATCAAGTCTCTTAAAATCTTACATATTGGCAAATCTTACAATATGCAGGCATATTGGCTGCAGCTTCTGCTTTAGGAATAAACTGCGTTTTTTTCATTATTTTCCAATTTAAAAGGATTGATTCCATTCACTCATATCTGTGAACCATTCTCCTCTAAAATCAAGAAGACCAAGGACATCTTAGAGTTTATATCTTTTTTTAAAAAAAAAAGATCTAAAGAACAGAGGAAATACACTTCTCCAAGGCTGCTTCATCTGTTGGCATGAATCCAGTTCAATCGTCTCCATGATTAATCATGGTCCAACATATTTCTCCCAGCTATTTTCTTTCCAAAGACGTTTACTTTTAAGTGACGTATAAAATGTTTTTAGCTTTATCAGAAAAGAAGTTGGGAAATATATACTGTTAAGTCAATCTTTGTTGCTTAAGACTTTTCTGTGAAATTTCTTGACAATTTGGGGAGAAAAAATGATCTAGCTTTCATTTATCCCCTCAAATTACTTAGAAAGTGAAGGCTCTTTTGGGAATGTTAATTCCAATAATTTATTAGATCTAATTTTTCATCTGTAAATTGAGCATATTCTAGATGCAAGAGAGTGCCACACATATTGCTAAGAATACAATGAGCCTTAAGACATGACCCCTACTTCCCAGATTTAAGTTGTGCTTGTATGCATGCCATTTCATTTATTTCTTGGATAAAACTTTGTAAAGTATTATTAGTACTCCAATGTGGCTGATTGAGAATCTCAGACCCAGGGTTACCCAGATCCTATGTGTTAAAATTGGAGTACAAACCTCATATTTTAACTTCAGGTCTGCAATTCTTTCTACTACATCAGGTGAATATAGGGGTGAGGGCAGAGGCAAAGACAGAATGTATTCAATTCAATGAATGTTATTTATGATACTTACCTTAATTCTTTCCATTATGTAACAAATGTAATGTCTAATGTCCCAGATGCTTTTCATAAAATTAGAGAAATCTTGTGTTTGAACAGTGATGTGGAAAAAACGAGACTGGCAAAGAATAGAATCAAGCTAATCATTTTTTCCCTTTAAAAATACTCGATAAATTACTTATTCTTAGATTCTCATATAGCCATTTTCTTATACCTGAAAGATATTTAATGTTATATTGTTATGCCATCACATATTGAACAGTGAAAATTAGTATAATTTAGTTCATGTAGAAAGCTATTAAGACCTTTACAGTAAAAAAAAAAAAATAAGTGACTATCTTTCCTGGAGTATTGAAAATATCAATTGTTATAAAGTCTGACAAATCAGAGTTAAATGATAGTTAATAACATGCTTTTAATGAAGAAAAGACACAAAGTACTGTACTACCTTTTGTAACTTTTCATGTTAGCAGGGAACAATTTCCCAGCTCATTTCCCTCTCTACCCACCAAAAAAATATTAAAAATGAGACCTGATTTTTAAATCAACATTTATTAAGCTACAATTGGATTATAGGGAATACCATTACAGAGACAGATTTTATATTTGGAAAATATTTTCAAACATTAATGATGGCTCACGGTAACTGAACTTTATTAGTATGTGCATGCTACAGTCTTACACAACTAGCCTTTCATCAGCTTCTTTTTGTCAAATAGTTACTCTAAGACTAAAGATGAATAAATTAATAAAGATTGGTCTTTAAAGAATGATGACTGAAGAGCTGACAGTGGGAGGTGAGGTCAAGATTAAAATGAGCAGTAACCTAAATTGCTATTTTTTTTTTCTATTTCTCTCCTATTCTCCAACTTTATTGTAGACCTTGCTCTGTGTACTCTGACACAAGGTATTTAAACGTATTTTTCCTCTACTAGTAAAGGTTTCCTCATCCCCTTGTTTGTCCTATAGATAGCTGATTCATCACTTTCTCCTCCAAGAGACCATTCCTAACCTCTCTGATCAATTCTCTTGGATATATCTTTTATAGGTACATATCCCTCTCCTTAGAAGGATTATCATGGGTCTAGTTTTCTTTTTGACTGTGTGATTATTTAATTTATCTCTGTTTTCTCTATTAAACGCATGCCATTATGAGATGAAGGCTGGTGTCTCTCTGGCTAGCCAATGTCTCCCCAGCATTCACTGAAATGCCTGGCAAAAATCTGAAATAAGATGTTATTTCCTTATCTCCTCATATAACCCCTAGTATTTCTCTTCAGTTGATAATTTATTCTTTAGTTTTGTCACAGCCAAAGGGATATTTGCATCGGACCCATACTTCTAGCACCATTATAAAAAATTTTTGGTTAAAAACATCTAATTTTGTTGTGATTGATTCTTTTAGGGAAACAGAAAAGGTTAAGACACAAATTCAAGCCTTTTCAGATTTAATGAATAGATTAAAATTCAACTAGAGTGTTTCCATAATGCTTTATTATGAATCATTATTAAATTAAATTATTATTAAGTTAACTTAAAAACCCAACACTCGGCTTAAATAATAATATATACAACTTTGCCAAAGCAGCTGCCACCCTCTATAAACTTTCCAAGATCACCTTCCCCAACAAACTCCAAGTAGTAAATACACTAAATTAGCTGTCATTCTATGTATCTTTCTATGTATCTAGGTATCTATATCTATCTATCTATCTATCTATCTATCTACCTATCTATATTTTTCTATTTACATTCTATTTATATATCATATAGTATGTATATATGTATAACATATAGCATGGCTTTGTATCTATCTTTTTAAGCTTTATATATTTATAGATTATATTTCACACACATTTTCAGTACCTTGATTTTTCACTCAATATTATAATTTTAAGTTCGTTTATATTTTTATATAGAGCTTTAGCTCATTAAATATTCTTTCTGCTGCAGGGAGAAATTTAAGCTATTTTCAATTTTGATTATTTAATAAAGTGGCTTCTGATAATATTCTTGTGAACATGTTTTTATGCAGAGTTTATCTAGACTATATTACCTAGTTGTTGAATGGCTGGGTCTTGTTAAACATTTGGCTGTACTGGTTATTGTCAAATTGTTCTTCAAAGTAGTTGTACCAATTTACATTTCCATAAGCAATTTAGTAGATTTATTCATGCTTGCTTCACATCTTGATCCACACTTGGTATTATCAGATTTTAAAATTCTGTCATATTAGAACTATGGATACAGTGTGGATAAATCTTAGTGATTGTTGAATGGTAAAGGCAACCTTTAGAAGACTGCATATGGCATTATACTTTTTTGAAAGTAAAGAAATAATAAATTCAAAGATTCAAAAAGTGATTCTCTTTGTGAGAGGCAAGATATAGGAGAATGGGATGAGGAAGAGAAAATAGGTAGCAGAAAATTTTGGTGATATTCTACAACTTGGATATGGATTTGGATTTGTGGTTGTTATATGCATAACAAACAAACAGCAAGTCACATATGTATCAATACACTATGTGTTAGTATGTCATGAATTGTGGAGTTTAATTAATCCAATTATATGAACACAATCTCCAAAAAGAAATAAACAAAAGAAAGTTAAATTTGTATGTGTAGGTGTATGATGTGAAATCATGTTACATTGTGATTTTAATCAGCATTTTTTTCATTTTCCAATGTCAACAATCTTTTAAAATGTATTCGCAATTTGAGAATTCTGTAAATTACTGTTGATATGTTTTTCCCATTTTTCTATTGAATTAACTGTATTTTTCTTATTAATTTGTAAATTTTAAATATATTTTGGCTGTGAATTCTTTGTCATTTATATGTATGCAAATTTATTTTCTCTTTATTTCACTCATTCAACAAATACATACTGAGTTCCAGTTATGAGCCAGCAAAACACAAGTTTCAAAGTAGTTGGGATACAGGCATAAATAAAACAGGTATATTTCAAGCTCCATGTAACATATTTTATTTTAGGAGAAAAAAAGGTTAAAAATACACAAACATTTAGGGGCACTTGGGTGGCTCAGTCTGTTGAGCATCTGACTCTTGATATCGGCTCAAGTTGTGATCTCATGGTTATTAGATCGAGTCCCATTTCAGGCTCCAGGCGGGGCATGGAACATGCTTGGGATTCTCTCTCTCCCTCTCTTTCTGCCCCTCCCCAGCTCATTCATAAATAAATAAATAAATAAATAAATAAATAAGCAAGCTTTAAAAAAAACAAATCAAAAAGCCACATAAGAGAATGAAAAGACAAGCCACAGACTGGGTGAAAATATTTTCAAAATACTTATCTGAAAAAGGATTGGTATCCAGAGAATGCAAAGTACTCTTAAAATTTAACAACAACAGCAACAACAACAACAACAAAACAAGGAAACCAATTTCAAAATGGGTGAAAGAAAACCCTAGAGGAGAAAGCAGGAAAAGACCTCTCTGACCTCAGCCGTAGCAATTTCTTACTTGACACATCCCCAAAGGCAAGGGAATTAAAAGCAAAAATGAACTACTGGGACCTTATGAAGATAAAAAACTTATGCACAGCAAAGGAAACAACCAACAAAACTAAAAGGCAACCAACGGAATGGGAAAAGATATTTCAAATGACATATCGGACAAAGGGCTAGTATCCAAAATCTATAAAGAGCTCACCAAACTCCACACCTGAAAAACAAATAACCCAGTGAAGAAATGGGCAGAAAACATGAATAGACACTTCTCTAAAGAAGACATCCGGATGGCCAACAGGCACATGAAAAGATGCTCAACGTCGCTCCTCATCAGGGAAATACAAATCAAAACCACACTCAGATATCACCTCACACCAGTCAGAGTGGCCGAAATGAACAAATCAGGAGACTATAGATGCTGGAGAGGATGTGGAGAAACGGGAACCCTCTTGCACTGTTGGTGGGAATGCAAATTGGTGCAGCTGCTCTGGAAAACAGTGTGGAGGTTCCTCAAAAAATTAAAAATAGACCTACCCTGTGACCCAGCAGTAGCACTGCTAGGAATTTACCCAAGGGATACAGGAGTACTGATGCATAGGGGCACTTGTACCCCAATGTTTATAGCAGCACTCTCAACAATAGCCAAATTGTGGAAAGAGCCTAAATGTCCATCAACTGATGAATGGATAAAGAAATTGTAGTTTATATACACAATGGAGTACTACGTGGCAATGAGAAAGAATGAAATATGGCCTTTTGTAGCAACATGGATGGAACTGGAGAGTGTTATGCTAAGTGAAATAAGCCATACAGAGAAAGGCAGATACCATATATTTTCACTCTTATGTGGATCCTGAGAAACTTAACAGAAGCCCATGGGGGAGGGGAAGGAAAAAAAAAAAGGAGGTTAGAGTGGGAGAGAGCCAAAGCATAAGAGACTCTTAAAAACTGAGAACAACTGAGGGTTGATGGGGGGTGGGAGGGAGGGGAGGGTGGGTGATGGGTATTGAGGAGGGCACCTTTTTGGATGAGCACTGGGTGTTGTATGGAAACCAATTTGACAATAAACTTCATATATTGAAAAAAAAAATGGGTGAAAGATCTGAACAGACACCTCAACAAAGAAGATCTATTGATGGAAAATAAGCACAATAAAAAGGTGTTCAACTTCATGTGCCATTAGGGAATTGTGAGTTAGAACAGTGTGATAGCACCACTGAACACCTATTAGAATGGATAGAATTCTACCCACTGAGAACACCAAATATTCACAAGAATGTGGAGCAACAGGAAGTCTCATTGCTGTGGGAATGTAAAATGATAAAGCCACCTTGGAAGTCAGCTTGGCAGTTTCTTACAAAACTAAATATACTTTTACCATATGCTCTGCCAATTATGCTCCTTGGTATTTACCAACATAAGTTGAAAACTTATGTCCACATAAAACCTGCACTGGAATGTTTATAGAAGTTTTATTCATAACTGCTGAAACTGGAAGCAACCAAGATGACCTTCAATAAGTTAATAGATAAACAAAGTATGGTAAGTCTCACTTGGATAAGCCTCACATGGATAGGTCTCACTTGGAGTAAAGTAGCAAGCTATAAGAGGGTTTTGAGCAGAGACCTTGCCTTACTGATGGTTTACAGAATGATTCTGGTGGCTGTGTTCAGAGTAAACTGTAGGTTGTGAAGACAGAAAGAGATAGGGTCCCCCATTCAGTGACTTGATTTTTATTTTCATTATGATGTGTTTTGATAAAAATAGGTTTTTAATTGTAATCATTTTCTATCCCTACCCACTAGCACAAATGTATATTTTCTAATAGATTTTTTTTATCTTATAGAATATTGCATTTACCTTATTCTTCAAATTGTATTGACCATTATTAACCCTTTGCTCTTCCATATAAATCAGCTTATCTAGTAGTCTGAAAATCTAAGCTAAGATTTTTACTAAATTTGTATTGAAACTTGTAGATTTTAATTTATATCCATGCAACATTGAGTCTACCAATGAACAGGGGTCTATATCTCTAAGAATTTAGGACGTCTTTAATAGTTTTTGATTTTTAATGAAAAACGAATGACATAGAAACACATGCTATGTTTTCAATGTCACTTTTACTGGGAAAAACTCATGATATTGGAGTAATACTGAGATTTCATATCCTCCATTGCCCTCTGCTCTGCAGCAGAGCCCAGGATCAAATGGTGTCAGATATCAGATTCTGAAGATGGGTCTGTGGCATTTGAGTGAGTCCTCAGGTTCAAATTGCATGACTAAGGAAGAATAAGCCCTCTCCTTATATGATTGGGATTGGCCTCCAACAGGAGTATAGAATGCTCAAAACGTGATATCCACCCTGTTCTGCCATATTAGCATTCATGGGAGTGGAGTACAAGTCTCTCGCTTGATAAGATCTGGCAGCTAGGGTCCATGTTTGTAAGTTTCCTCTGTGTGGTATGAAAGTCAAATGGCCTGATTTATAATCCTAGCACTCTACCAAAGTGATTGCTTGAGGAGCTTGGTGTAGCTGGTTTTCCACATAGTTTTATAAGAGACATTATACAGCATCCGTTTTGGACAAATTAATCCCTTCTTCCCAGTTTTCTACATAATGGCCATGTAAATCTTTTGTTAGGTGGCTTCTAGGTACTTTATATTTTTGTAATTGTTGTCATTCTTTTTTTAAAAAAATTTTTTTTTTTAATGTTTATTTCATTTTTGAGACAGAGAGAGACAGAGCATGAACGGGGGAGGGTCACAGAGAGAAGGAGACACAGAATCTGAAACAGGCTCCACGCTCTGAGCTGTCAGCACAGAGCCTGACGCGGGGCTCGAACCCATGAACCGTGAGATCATGACCTGAGCCGAAGTCGGACGCTTAACCGACTGAGCCACCCAGGAGCCCCTGTAATTGTTGTCATTCTTAAAAACATTTAGCAGCTTTGCTAAACTTTAATTAATACTGATAATTTGTCTATATACTTTTTTTTGGTTTTGTTATAGGCTGATGTGTTGCCCCAAAATTCATATATTGAAATCCTAACCCTACTACCCCAAGTATGACTATATTTGGACATAGGGTCTTCAAAGAGAAAGGTTAAAATGAGATCATTAGGGTGAGCCCTATGCTAAGATAACTGGTGTCCTCAGAAGAGGAGATTAGGACAGACATACCCAGAGGGAAGACCATGTGGAGACACAGGGAGAAGCTGGCCATAGACAAGCCAAGAAAAGAGTTCTCAAAAGAAACCAACTCTGTTGGCAACTTGATCTCAGACTGCTAAGCTCTAGAATGTAAGAAAATAAATTTCTGTTGTTTGAACCACACAGACTGTGGGACTATTGTATATGGCAACCCTAGTAGTAATACAGATTTCAAATTGAACTGTGCTTCCCAAATTTGGTCAACTCTAAGCTGTTTAACTGTATGTGGTAGTCTTTAAAACAATTTTTTTTAACGTTTATTTATTTTTGAGAGAGAGAGAGAGAGAGAGCGAGCAGGAACAGGGAAGAGGCAGAGAGAGAGGGAGACATAGAATCCAAGCAGGCTCCAGGCTCTGAGTTGTCAGCACAGAGCCTGACACGGGGCTCAAACTCATGTACTGTGAGATCATGACCTGAGCTGAAGTCAGGTGCTTAATCAACTGAGCCACCCAGGCATCCCATGTAGTGATAGTCTTTAGACAATTATACAAACTGAACAATCACACTTTTTTTTTTACTATAATGCTATTATTATACTTTTATTTCTTTTCTTACTGAAATATTTAGAACTTCCAGTATAATGTTGAAAAAAATCAGTGAGTGAGCATTAAAGGGAATGCTTCTAACATTCCATCACTATGAATGATGTTTGTTATGGATTTTTTGATAGATAACCTCTATTAGGCTAATGACTTTTCTTCAATTATTATTTGAAGAGGTTCTTTTTTTAAAATTATGAATGAGCTATTTAATTTTTCCTAATTTTTTCCATATCAAAACAGGATATTTCTTTTTCTGCCTCATGTTCTTTTTAAAAATTTTTAACAACTGGATAGATATAGGTATTACGTACATGATGCAAAAAGAAAGAGAAAATGGAGTAAATATTTATAATTTCCTATATGATTTAACAAAATCTGAAGAATGTAGACCCTGTTAACAAAATTCTTGCTAGTCCTCTTTAGCCAAATTTTCCTTAATTTTATTGGTGACATTCCCAAGCTATACAGTCCAAAGAACACATATAGTAAATACCCATTTTAGACATGAAAAACAGATGGGGATAAATTACTCTTCTAAAAGTACAACATGATACTGGGCATTAACTCTCTGTTAACTCTAATAAAGAGGAAGAAATTGTAGATTCTCATTAAAAATGAACAATTGTTCTCATTTTTTAACTTCATGAATAGTTGTGGAAATTGTCTTATTTTACCTTTTTTAAAAGTAAATTTTGAGGGGCTCCTGGGTGGCTCAGTCGGTTAAGCATCTGACTTGATTTCAGCTCAGGTCATGATCTCATGGTTTGTGATTTCAAGCCCCATACTGGTCTTTACACCAACAGTGTGGAACCTGCTTGGGATTCTCTCTCTCCCTCTCTCTCTGCCCCTCTCTCTCTCTCTCTCTCTCTCTCAAAATAAATAAATACATTTTAAAAATAAATAAATAAATAAATTTTGAAAGTACAGGAAGTTATTTTTATGTATATGTTATTTTATGTGCAGCTGATCGTGTGTCTTAAGTCAACTCTCAGTAGTGTTTATTAGTGGGTTTATACTGATAGTGTCACAATTCTCCCTGGGGATTTCATATGAAATGTATTTAGTCTAGGTCAGTGTTGGGCTCGTTCTTGACCTCAACACCTGAATTTATTCTTCACTTTCACTTTTATAGAATCAGTTATTTCCTCTCAAGCTGTATGTAATAACATCCCCATGAGACACTTATTGGGTTCTTTGAGTAGATCTTCAAATTTGTGCATCTGCTAGATATATGAGCTGGTTTTGTTTGTCTTAAAAATCTGACATCAAATCAGTCACAGACAATAAGAGGGCAGTTGGAGCGGAAAAATAAAAAGAATTGCAATTTCTCCTTAGATCATCTGATACATATTTTTAAAATTTATTTGTTTATTTATTTATTTGTTTATTTATTTATCTTTTTAAAATTGAATTATAATTAACATTCAGGTGTACAGTATGAGGATTCAACAGTTCTTTACATTACTCAGTGCTCATCAAGATAAGTGTACACTCAATCCCCTTTAGCTATTTCACCCATCTCCTCAAACATCTCTGGCAAACACCAGTTTTTCTCTGTATTTAAAATATTTTTGTTTGTCTTTTTTCTTCATTTGTTCATTTGTTTTGTTCCTTAAATTCCACATATGAGTAAAATCAAATGGCACTTGTCTTTCTCTGACTGACTTATTTCACTTAGTTTCATACCCTCTAGGTCCATCCATGTTGTTGCAAATGACAAGATCCCATTCTTTTATATGGCTGAGTAACATTCCTTTATATATATTTAATTAATTTATTTGTTTAATCACCTATTGATAGACACAACAAGTATCTTTGATATTGTAAACAATGCTGCAATGAACATAGGGATGCATATATCTTTTCAAATTAGTGTTTTCATTTTCTTTGGGTAAATACCCATTAGTGGAATTACTGGATCATATGGTATTTCTACTGTTAATTTTTTGAGGAAACTCCATACTGTTTTCCACAGTGGCTGTATCAATTTACATTCCCATCAACAGTGTGCAAGTGTTCCTTTTTTTCCACATCCTTGCCAAGAGTTGTTATTTCTTGTGTTTTTTATTCCAGCCATTTTGACGTGTAAGGTGATATCTCGTTGTTTTAATTCCATTTCCTTGATGATGAGTGATGTTGAGGATCTTTTCATGTGTCTATTGGTTATCTGTATGTCGTCTTTGGCAAAATGTCTATTCAGGTTCTCTGTCCATTTTTTTAATGATAGTGTTTATTTTTTGGTGTGTAGTTGTACAAATTCTTTATATGTTTTGGATATTAACCCCTATAAGATATATCATATTCTCCCATTTAGTACGTTGCCTTTTTGTTTTGTTGATCATTTCATTCATTAAGCTCTAACTTTTTATTTTTGTGTGATCCCAGTAGTTTAATTTTGCCTTTGTTTCCCTTGCCTGAGGATGTCAAAGAAATTACTGCCTACATTTTCTTCTGGGAGTTTTATGGTTTGAGGTCTCACATTTAGTTCCTTAATCCATTCTGAGTGTATTTTTGTATATGGTGTAAGAAAGTATCCAGTTTCATCCTTTTGTATGCAGCCATCCAGTTTTCCTAACACCATTTGTTGAAAGATGGTCTTTACCCCTGAGTATATTCTTGCCGCCTTTGTCATAGATTAACTGGTAATATAAGTGTGGATTTATTTCTGAGCTCTCTGTTCTGTTACATTGAAATATGCCAACATACATTTTTAGTGTGCTTTGAAGAAGGCAGAGTATTGAGATAACTTAAGCAACAATGCGTCATTTTCACTGATGCTAAGGAAGGAATTCTCCAAAGTTTTCCCATCCTGTCACAAGCATAAGCTGAGTCATCTCTGTGATTGAAATTTTTCTGACTGATTAAAGGCATAATGCTAAATAAGTCTTTTTGAGTCCTATCCTTTCTTAATAAACAAGCTAGTGGTTGACACCTCATTTAGTGCAAGCTACTATTGCACAGAAAATGTTATCACATCCTGTTATCACAAAAAATATTTTATTTCAGCATTTTGTGATTCATTTAAGACCAATGTAATACCGAGAGTTTTAGTAAGGTTATGTCTAAGGAAAGCACAGTTGAAAAGTACGGTGTATGCATATACATATTTGTGAATATATGCATGCATATATATATATATGTATATTTGTAAGAGAGTTTTACAAAAAAACGCACATAAAATAGGCAAATTAGTATAAGTTTGCTATTAAAATCTTCATACAAATTACTTGGACTTCATTAACTTCTTTTGTTTTAATAAGGCAGTTTTTGATGCACATAAATAGCTACAGCAAGAGTTTTCAAATTTGAAAAATAGTGAAATGTAGTAGGTTGAATTCTGGCCCTAATTCTTCAGCCTTTCCTGTAAGCATATGGTCATGTCCACTTATGTAAGGATTTCCCTTGACTTTGAACTTAGGCATGTGACTGGCATCAGCTGATAGAACATAGGAGTAAGAGTATGCCAGGTTTAGGCTTAAGTTTCAAATGACCTTCCATATTTCTGCTTGCTCTCTCGAGTTTCTGACAAAGAGAACAAACACATGCTGATCCAAGGAGGATGAGAGGCCCCAGTAACAGAGCTGCTCCTGCCGAACCCTAAATATACAGTGAGAATCACAGCTGTCCCACTCACTGCAGCCTGACGCAGAGTTGCCCAGCTGAGTGTAGCTGAGATCAGCTTAACTCAATGAATTAATGCAAATAACGAACATCACTGCATGCCCCTGAGATGTTGTGGTTATTTGTCATGCAGCAGTATTGTAATAATAGCTGACCAATCCAGGGAGATTTGTATTTATGGAAATAAATAAATATATTCTTGTAAGGTATTTCCCAGTCTCTGCTTTTCATTTCTCTTCCTGTCATTGCTATTTGGGGGGGGGTGGGTGGAGTGGCCAGAGTCTCTTTCAGTGATACGCCTTCAAGACAGTTACTAAGGTAACTTGCCAACTCGTCTCATTTACATGCATGGAGCAGAAGTTGGGTATAAACCTCACCTTCCATCCTTAGCTCCAACTTGGGCAGAAACAATCACTGAAACTGGAGCCAAGATTAGATGTCATGTCCCATGTCAGCAGCTGCCTGGGCATTCTCTTCCTTGCTGCATCAATCTTAATATTGGCCATATCTCTGAAATCTAGGGAAAGTTTCTTCTAAGGTCTTCCTCTAATATGTATCCATACATATCCCTCACACAAAAATGTAAGTCTCTCAGTTAGTACTTTGTTTCACAAAAATTTTAATTGGGAGATAAAAGTTCTGCTTTTCTAAGAATTACCTGCACACAAATTATCAAGAACTCATTAACAATTAAAACTGTGCTGGGTATGGGGCACCTGGGTGGTACAGTTGGTTAAGCATCCGACTTCAGCTCAGGTCATGATCTCACAGCTGGTGAGTTTGAGCCCGCATCGGGCTTTGTGCTGACAGCTCAGAGCCTGGAGCCTGCTTCAAATTCTGTGTGTGTGTCTCTCTCTGCCCCTCTCCTGCTTGCACTCTCCCTCTCAAAACTAATAAGTAAACATTAAAAAAAAAACCTTGCTGGGTAGAAGGCTGATTTTACAGTTTAAGAAAATCATTTGATGTTGGTAAGTTATTTATTTTAACTACTCTTATTCCAAAAAAGGAATTGCTGAAGAATCATAATTAAATGTAAATCAGAAGTCTTCACTAAGAGTGTATGTTTGGCTGAATGCTTTTTAAAAAACTGTATGGCTTATATATTTAACATGATTTTCTATACCATTGCTATGCATTTATTCTTATTCAAAAGAAAAAGTCCTTGAACTAGTTAAACTAAAGGAACTTTGGATACAAATGATCTTTAGTAAAAGCAGGCTGTACCAGCTAATGGATAACTGTTTGGGAAACAGGGAATATAACATATGACAGTTTAAATCTAATTATAATTTAAAAATCTGTTGCTTGCTCTTTGAAACTGTAGAAAGAAAAACCAATGATTGAGATTGTAAGGTACATGGTGTTTCCAAGATGTTCCTTGTTAGCACATTAAAGTGCCACTCTGACATCTGAAAATCCACCTGCTTATTGTGCCATGGAGTGGTTCAGAGAACACTGCTTTTTGTCTATCTGTGAACCATCTTTAATGTCTCAAGATGTGGAATATTTTCCATCCTTCTCTGAAAACTCAATACTGTGGTAAAAGGAAGAGCAAGTGTAAGTCCAATAGTGACTCTTTTAAATTTAGTGGTATAAAAACATTTAAAATTTAATTTGTAAATTTTCACTTTATTATTCATTTCTTCCATATTATAAAAAATGTGAGGACATAATTACCATAGTTGAGCAACATGTCAGGAATTGCATTAGAGGATACCCATGTCCTTGGTATTTCATTCGTTCTTAAACATGTATGAAGTAGCATTGATTCATTTGATATAAAACAAAGAGACTCCTGATAAGCAGTAACGTGTCCAAAGTCAAAAGCCAGGGTAGCAGTTATTGTCAGAGCTATGCGCACATCTCTTCTTACCCAGTTGATTTATTGTAGATACCCATCTTTCAGCTTCTGCCCTGTTTAGTTCCTACTGGCTCAATAGTACAGATAATTTACCTAGATACTAAGCACTGAAAGTGCCTGGGAATTGACATCCCCAGAGTGGTTCATTGCCAATGAAAGACAAGTGCAGGAGTATGAAAGCACGGCTGTCTTGAACTAGTTCACACATCAGTGTTCTGGGAGGAATCAGATAGAGATTTCAACTTTGCTTGTAATTGTACCAGTTTGGCTTCCTCCCCTTCCCTTCTTGCTTCTCTTCCTCCCTTATTGCTCTCCTCCAGGGGTACTGGCACACAAAACCACACCCAGAATCTGCTTCTGGGGAATCCAACCTAAGGCAGGCAGGATTTGAACAGAGAACTAAACATTTCAAAAATCCAATTGCAGCTGAAGTCATTAAGACAGTATGGTATTGGCACAAAAAAGAAAATATAGATCAATGGAAGAGAACAGAAAGCCCAGAAATGGACCCACAACTATATAGTCAACTAATCTTCAAAGTTGGAAAGAATATCCAATGGAAAAAAAGACCGTCTCTTCAAATAAATGGGTATTGGGGAAACAGCCAGTGATTCATCTTTATGTATAACACCCAGCACTCATTCTTTTTTTTTTTTTTCAATATATGAAATTTATTGTCAAATTAGTTTCCATACAACACCCAGTGCTCATCCCAAAAGGTGCCCTCCTCAATACCCATCACCCACCCTCCCCTCACGCCAGAGTGGCCAAAATGAACACCCAGCACTCATTCTAACAAGTGCCCTCCTTAATGCCCATCACCTATCTAGCCCAACCCCCAGCTACCCTCCCCCAAGCAACCCTTAGTTTCTTCTCTGTATTTAAGAGTCTCTATGTTTTGCCTCCCTCTTTGTTTTTATCTTACTTTTCTTTCCCTTCCCATATGTTCATCTGTTGTGTTTCTTAAATTCCACATATGGGTGAAATAATATGGTATTTGTCTTTCTCTGACTGACTTATTTCACTTAGTATAATACACTCTAGTTCCATCTACGTTGTTACAAATGGCAAGATTTCATTATGATTGCCGAATAGTATTCTATTGTATATATATACCACATCTTCTTTATTTTGGAAGAATTTTTAAAGTATTGGTATTAATTCCTTTTTAAATGTTTGATAGATTTCAATTGTAAAGTCATTTGGTCCTGGACTTTTTTTTTTTTTTTTTTTTTTGGTAGGTAATTTTAAAATTCTACTCCAATCTCACTATTTATTATTGGTCTGTTCCAACTTTCAACGTATTTTTTATTCATTGTTGGTAGGTATGTTTCTAGCAATTCATCCATTTCTTCTAGGTTATCTAATTTATTGGCATATAATTGTTCTTAATAGTCTCTTAAAGTCCTTTTTATTTCTGAGGCATTCATTATAACATTTCCTCTTTCATTTCTGGCTTTTATTTGATCCTTCTCAATAGTTAGTCTAGTTAGTCTAGCTAAATTTGTTGACTCTTAATTTTGTTGATTTTTTGTTTGTTTTCTATTCTTTACTGATTTATTTCTGCTCTGATACTTATACTTTCTTTCCTTTTGCTAATTTTGGTTTTAGTTTATTCGTTTTTTAGTTCCTCGAAGTTTAGTTCCTCGAAGTATAAAGTAAGGTTGTTTATCTGAAATCTTCCTTTTCACCTCGGTGATAATCACTATAAACTTCCCTCCTTTAAGTGTGATGGAAGGCCATCAATTTGAATAGATTGAAAAGATTTTCTGTGGTATTACATGGTAAATAGACTGTAAGCTAGTGAGAGGCAAGCATGGCAAGCAAAGGTTGCCATTCATCAGAAACACTTATTGGGCTCCCAGAACACTGAAATCTTCCAGAAACAGAGACTTTCCATGGATATTAATCCTCTTTGTGTTTCTCCTCTGCTCTGCTTCCCAGGTCTCCTTTTGTGTTCCAGTTTTTACGTAGAAGCAGAAAACACATTTTCCCCACCGCCCACAACAGAACCACACATGAGTCCCTCTTCTCACTATTTAGTAGTTTAAAATGATGTACTATAAAAATAATTAACAGCATTAGAAAATGTTCTTGATGTTCTATTAAATGAAAACGCAGGTTAGAAAACAGTGAGTATGATACAATCACAATTTTAATTTATATAAATGCATAGGAAAAAGACTTGGCATATATTCTATAGATCAGTGCTGTCCAGTAGGAGTATGGTGCAAGCCATGCATTGATTTTTATTTGTATAATATCTACATTAAAAGTGTAAAAGAAAAAAACCGAGTGAAATTAATTTTAATAATATACTTTAACCACATATGTTCAAAATATTACCATTATGGTATATAATCAATATAAAAATTAATGAGATATTTTATATTTTCATACTAAGTCCTTGAAATTTGGTGTGTATTTTGCATTTATAGCACAACTCATTTCAGACTGGCCACATTTCAAGTGCTCAGTGGCCACATGTGGCTATTAGCTACCATATTGGGCAGCACATCTTAAGAATGTCAGATATGGCTGATTTCTATTTTTATATTTATGCTTTTTTATACATTCTATTTTTATAAACAGGAAAAAATCAGTATTTTTTAAAAGTTTTTATTTAAATTCCGGTTAGTGAACATACAGTGTACTATTCGTTTCAGGTGTACAATATAGTGATTCAGCACTCCCATACAACACCGGTGGTCATCCTGATTAGTGCACTCCATAATCACCATCACCTATTTAACCCATCTCCCACCCTACCTCCCCTCTGGCAACTATTAGTTTATTCTCTATGAAAAGTGGGCAGAAGCATGAAGAGACATTATACATATATACACACACACATATACATGCAATATACAATATACACACACAAAATGGAATATTATGTAACCATAAAAAAGAATAAAATCTTGCCATCTGTGAAGACATGGATGGAGCTAGAGAATATCATGCTAAGCAAAATAAGTCAGTCAGAGAAAGACGAATACCATATGATTTCCTTCATATGTGGAATTTAAGAAACAAAACAAACCAGTAAAGGGGAAAAAAGAAAGAGGGGCAAACCAAGAAACAGACTCTTAACTACAGAGAACAAACTGATTTTTATCAGGAGGGAGGTTGGTGGAGGGACAGGTTAAATAGGTGATAGGGATTAAGGGGTGCACTTATGATGAGCACTGGGTATTGTACGAAAGTGTTGAATCTCTATACTGTACACCTGAAACTAATATTACACTGTATGCTAACTGGAATTTAAACAAAAACTTAAAAAACAAGAACCACAACCACTGTGCACTAGAATTATAATTGAGCAACAATTTATGCCAAGAACCCAATACTTGTCCAGTTGGCATTGTTTGTTTTTCATGGAAGATGAACCTACTGTTTTCTAGGTTGGTCTCAGGAATCATGGAAAAAACTAAGCCTTGAGCTAAATTTTGAAAGATAGGTAGAGAGTAAGGGAGATGAGCAGAATCATGGCAGATGTGGAGAAAAAAGCAAGGTTTGGTTTATGAATACTCTAGACACTCTTTAGATTTAGGAATCTAAAGTATACATGACTGGTAGTCCTATGTGTAGGTGGTTTAAGCAAGGATACAAGATTTTGTGAAGTGGGATAACCATTGGAAGGTTTGGTTAACACAACGTTACATAGAAATTCCAACATGAGAGACACTATTTTTTGATAGCACTGTCTCTGGCCAACAGAAGTTTAAATATATATATTAACACACCTACTAGCATCATTATCACACGCCATTGGAGTATTTATCATATCTATTGAATTAAGCAGAAGTTAGGGGACTCTTGGTGGGGTCGTGTGGGGATATTCTCAATAGAACATAGGTGCACACAAGGAGATGCATGATCATAAAGGTGATTCCATGGAATCTCTGAGCAGAAAGGGAACAGAACAAGGACACATGGCAATTAGAGGAGGAAAGAGTACTGTAATTCAGTGGGTAGAGAGCCAAATATACACTTGCCAACAGCATTTTCAGGTCAATGTGTTTTCAGTTTATAGAGATCTTTGAGTCGGGTAAAATGTTTCTATTATAAATGCTATTACAGGAAAGAAAAAGCAGAGTAATGAATTCCTAGCATAAGCTATTTTAATTTCCAAAGTGGAATCCACTTTCTGAGATACTGAGAAATGAAAAATAATGACAGGTGCTGAGGTAAAAAAAACAGCCTACTTAAAAATCATATTCAAATCAGTGTTATAATTTATTCATAAAATGCCCAAGCTTATTAAATTGCCTTCAATTCTATTAACACTTTTCAGTGTTTATGAAAATGATACATTTTGTGATTTTGAATACTAACACCAAAACCTTAAAAATACTGATGGTCATTTCCATTTTTAAATATTTCTGATTTTCATTTTGATAGATCTTAAACCATTGCATCTAGTACTTAAGTATTATTGATCAACTCTATGAATCTTCAAATTACAGTATATTTCATCCATTTTTACTTCTTAAAAATTTAATAGAAATTATTTTAATAAAATGTTGGTATATTATAAAAATGAACTCTAAATTTTATTAGCTAAATAGAGAACATCATTATGAAGAAAGCAATTCATATAAATGTGATCCAACATGGTACATTTATATAATCAGAATATCTTGAGGAAGAGCTATTAATTATTCAAATCTAGGATTGATCAAGTATAGCAACAATGAATATTATTTGCTTGCAATCATTTGTACATGTAACTAATTTCACTAATTTGTTGATTAATTTTTAATAGAATTGACTTTCAACAGAGACTTGCAGTCACAAATTGTCTTGAATGAATCTAATATAAATGGAGTCTGCCAGCCTTACTAGAGATAAATTATTCTAATGTAAAAGAGAAAGAAATCTGTTTGAAACTGTAGCTAAACCTTTTCTAATTGATGACAGGTGTTGAGTTAATTGGTAGTTTAAAAAAAACACTACATTTCAGACAACTTCTTAATGGCTAATGCTGAGCACAGAACTTTTCTCACATTTTATATTTAAATATGAAGTTGCTTAAAAAATAAATAAATATGAAGTTGCTTCTACAAATAAGTCATATTCAATATCAAACTTCTTACTCTACTTGCATGTTTAAATCTAACAATGGATGGAGGCCTTGGGCAAATGTTATTCTTTACAAAACAATGCGAATGTATAAATGCTTGAAGAGCATTGCTATCAATCCATTTCACATTCTATAGTATAAGGTATTTTATTTAACTTTACCTATATTTGACATTTTTATTGATTAATTAAATTTATAAAACATCCCTTTTATTTATTTTTAAGCATTTACCTAATACCTAGAGGACCATAGCTAAGAGGAGTTGATGAAGTAGGCACCTGCCTAAGTAGAATGCTTGAAGCAGGCAGCTTCCCTTTTCACTTGCATCCCACTCTCAAAAGAATAAAGGCTCTGTGACCTGAATTCTGAACCTGTTCATCTTGTTAAAATGCAAGTCTGCTGGGTGTCTCAGTCGCTTAAGCTTCTGACTTCAGCACATGGGGCTCAGGTCATGATCTCGTGGTTCATGAGTTTGAGCCCCATGTAGGGCTCAGTGCTGACAGTTCAGAGCCTGGAGCCTGCTTCAGATTCTGTGTCTCTTTCTCTCTCTGCCCCTCCCCACTCATGCTCTGTCTCTCTCTCTCTCTCTCAAAAATAAATAAACATTAAAAAATATATTTAAAATGTAAATCCACTTGATAGAAGGTAAGGTTGTTCTTTATTAACCATGGAAGCCTGAGCACATATTAGTTGGTCTCCACTGAATATAAAGAGCAAATATATGAGCAGAACACAAAACTGGAATATTCTTATAGTAGAATGGATAATGGTAAGATTGTAGGCGTATGATGATGGATACATGTCAGTCAAGGGGCCTCATGAAGGTCTCAAAGTGGGGAAAGATGGGCATAAGGACAAACATCACTTATGTCCCATTTTGTTTAAGGTAAACCTAGCCTACTATGACCAGAGAGATTCTGTTGGATATTTGTACTGACTCTTGATTAATTTATTTGTTCTAAAACTAAGTATTGCAATAACACTATTCTAGTAAGGATTCCAGCCACTTAATTCTTGGTTAATTGAAGTTTGTGCTTTTTTTCCTTATCTGTATATTTGCTAAAAGTTCTTTTTCTCCCAAAGCTTCCTAGTGACTCTACAATTCTCTGTTTTCAATTTGTTAATAAAGATCATATTGATATAGTATTCTCTTGTTTGGTAAATATAATTTTTCCTGCCATATTTTTAATTCTAAATATGGTCATTATCAGATAATTCTTTAACTGAAAATTTGTACTAATTGGTAACTGATTAATATCAGATTGTAAGAGACAGAGCTTTGAGAGCTTCAAGATAAATAATAACCCTTTTTACCTTCTATTATTTCACTATCTCAATACCTTTCAATAAAATAGTATTTTTAGTATATGAATAAAGAATAAATATAAGTAGTAATTTTCTAAGTATTGTTTTTAGTAGAAGGCTGTCACTTCCTTGAAAAGATAAGGTATAAATGTATTAGCAAAATCTTCTAAAGGCTATTGAGGTCAAAAATAGTGCTGCAATATTGCAATTGTGGCATCAATCTTAGGGATGGTGGTTCTCCAATTTGGCAATATTAGAAAAAAAAAGATGCTTTATGAGACTACTAAATTCTGGGCCTCTCCCTGGACAAATCCAGTGAGATTTTATGGAGATGGAGGCTGGACATCTCTGTTTTTTAAAAGTTCCCAGGAGGAGTCCTGGGTGGCTCAGTTGGTTAAGGATCCAACTTTGGCTCAGGTCATGATCTCATGGTTCATGGGTTCGAACCCTTCATGGAGCTCTGTGCTGACAGCTCAGAGCCTGGAGCCTGCTTAGGATTCTGTGTCTCCCTCTCTCTCTCTCTCTCTGCCGTCCCCCAGTTGTACTCTGCCTCTCTCTCTCTCTCAAAAATAAATAAACATAAATTTAAAAAAAAAATTTTAAACAAGAATTTAAAAGCTCCCAGGAGCATGTTTGGCACAGTGGGGACTGTGAATTGCTACAGTAAGAGTGACAGAAAGGGTGTGTTACGGGTCTTTTCAAATTGTCTGCAATTTATAACTTGCTGATATCAAGCTCTCCAAAATTGCATCCAGGTTAGTAAAATAGTAATTTGGTATCACATTTGCAGGGACAACCATCAATTTTGCTTTGGAGGAAACATGTATTTTTTTTGTTTTGTTTTGCCTTAAACCCAAAGGATCATAACAGTATTCTGTGAATAAGTGTCAGGAAGTGTTAAGCAGATCAAAAACATGGCCTTGACCCTAATGTTCTATCACGTATAAAATTTAAAAAAAAATTTCTTCACTGTGGTTGGTGACTACCAGGAATTCTAAGTATAGAGTCCTGATAGCTTCACACCTTGAACTTGAAAATAGTTAACAATTAAAATGTCTAAGATTTGGGGGACAAAAAAGAAATACTTCAGTGCAAAATATGAATTAAATTATTACACATAAATTTTAAAAGCTGGAAAATGTTCCAAGAAATTAACTTGCCACTTAGTTAAATAGACGTTTTGGAGAAGGTTTTTTAACTTGGATTCCAAAAGGCAATTTGTTCTTACCAATTGTCACTTTAAACTGTTGGCTTCATTTTCTCTTATCACTTTGAAATGCTTCTCAAACTCTCTGCTGCAACCATTTTGAACATAAATTCTCCTTCTACTCATCTGTGTTTCCTTCTTACCTACTAGTTTACTTCATACTTAACTGGGAAGTTGTATTTTAAATTGATATCGTAGGGAGGCATAGCAGAGAAGACATTTTCAATACAAAATTCAATTCAATTAATCAAACACTTACTGAATAAAATTACATTACAGGCCCTTTACTAGGATTCAGGAATTCCAAAGAACTAAGTATATTCTCTGGCTCTGATATACCAGGGAACATAGACACAGCAATAACTTAATCTAAAATGTACACACATGCACATATGCACACACAGAGATATATGCTTTTTGAGAAATAGATAAACAAAATTTGGTAGGGAGTGAGAAAGGAGTAAAGGAAGTAATTGACTTGACCTGAAATTTCAAAGCATCTGACAATTTATGTGAAAGGCAAATAAGAATTTTGTGTGGCTAAATTAGTATAAGATTTTGGGAAGTGGGTGGTAAAAAAAAAATTCCCTATAGAAAGACTGTCCAAAGTCATGGCAAAAAAAAAAAAATTATTTTGGACAAGTAATCACGCACCAGTGGAATACTGAATACATCAGGGGAGAGGTGGAAGGTTTTTTTTGCTCTTCCTTCCTTACCTTCTTCCTATGTTACTTTCTATATGATAATTTACTTTGAAATATTTCTCTATAGACATTGTAGCAGAAGTGTGTGTTTGGACCATGGGGTAGAGTATGAACTTGCTCTTTAAGGGCAGTGGTTAAGTATTTGAACCACACTAATCAAGATTCCATACTTTGGGAACATTCAAAGAGAAGCATCGAAATCTATATCAAGGGGTTTATTAAGTAGCATTAGAAATGTTAGAAAAAAATTTCTTTGATGAAAATGAGTGGTTAGACATATGGTTAGCTAGCAAGACTGTATAGATGCTATCCCATGCATAAACAAGACTTGTAAGTCAAGCACATTGTAGAGCTCGTGGTCGACTCTTGGCTGACTCAGGTGAAAACACGCCCTACTAGAGATTGTTGCGTCTGCCTCAGAATAAATTTCTGAGGCAAGAGGCTTATCTCAGGACAAAGAGGAGTTTTCCAGACCTTACTGAAGCAGATTGTATCTATTTGTATTTTATTTAATCTGATTTTGCATGCTTGCTAATAAATATTTGTGATTCACCAGTATTTGGTTTAACTCCTGCTTGCATGCCTCATGTCCCTTGGTGGGCACTTTGTGGATAAGGGTTGTATATGGCCAGAGAGCAGCCCCAGTTATCGAAAGAGCATGTCTCTTGCTGCTTCTCCAATTAGGCCTAGGTCAGTTCACAAGAACCTCCTTTCTTCCTACTGTCCTCATTTCTTTCTCTCTTTTCCTCCCCTTCTCTTCTATTGTCTGTTATTCATTTATTGAGGCCTTACTATTTTCCCACAATTGTAGAAAACACTAAGTAAAACTCATATTTTGTGTTTCACGCAGTACTCAAAACAAAAGTTAGTATGGATAAGAAAGTTGTGCTTCCTTGACTTTTTGTGTTTCAGTGATAGACCCAGAATTCCTCTGGCTACTCTTTTGAATCCCAGCTTGACACTATGTAGTTTTCTATCATTTTGGCTGTGACCACTACATAATGCATGAAAATTAAAAATAGAGAATTAATAGATAATATATGTATTTTTTGCTTTGGGATATGTAGATCTGCTCTGTTCATGTTAATTCAGAGTAAGATTAATCTGGACTGAGTTGTCAAGAACAATCATTGAGGTAAGTCAGGCAAACTATAGGAATTAGCAACTGGAGGTCCAGAAAAGTAGCAAGATCAGAGTCCAAGGATCCAGACTGGGAAAAAATATGAGATAACAATGAAGAGTCAAGTCCAAGTTAGAGATTCTGGCCAGGGGCGCCTGGGTGGCTCAGTCGGTTAAGCTTTTGACTCATGGCTTTGTTTCAGGTCATGGTCTCATGGTTCATGAGTTGAGCACCACACCAGGATCTGTGCTGACAGTGCAGAGCCTGCTTGGGATTTTCTTTTTCTCCCTCTCTCTCTGCTCCATCCCTGCTCATGCTCTCTGTGTCTCTCAAAATAAATAAATTAATTAAAAAAATATTCTGGCTACAGAAGACTATTTCAGAGTCCTATTTCAGAGCCTTCACACTCATCCGCAGCAATTGAGCCAAGTGCTGAATTGACCTAATTACCTCTGCACAGGAAATTCTTCATGTTTTTTCTGTTCGTGATGTGGATGAACATCCACAGCTTGGGCAAAAGCTGCATGAAGGGCAGAAACTATGTGATTATGTTTTTCAGTGAAACTCAAAGTTTTCATATGTGCTTATTCAATATGAGTAGATAATGGTGAAAGGGTCTCCAAACTTAAACTAGAGATAACTTGTTTTGGGTTTTATGATTTTTAAAAAACTTCATATTTTCTTACTGCTATGGAGTTTCATACTTATGACTGTAATTCAACGTCCTGATTAAGTACTTTGTGCTTCAATTTGTGTAATAGTGTTCGTGTGTCGTCTTGGGAGTAAGGATTACTTCTTTATTTGTCTTGCTGTGCTCTGTAGAAAGGTTTTCAGGGAAAAAAGCAAAACAGAACAAAAATTGTAGAATTTTGTACATGTATTTAAATTGTGGGCTCCTCCCTATTCTACAGGAACCTCTAGTTCTTATATCGTGGTAAGATTAAAGGCATTGTACCTGATGTCTGCTTTCATTCCATACTATTTGCTATGGCTTTAATTCACTAAAAAGTTTCAACTTATCATTTTATTTTATTGACATTCATTTTATTTTTGCCATGAAATATCCCTAAAAATAAGCCCAAGTAGATCCCATTGACTGTGAAAATGTTTTAAGATATCTTACTTTAGAAGTTATCACATAAAATCATGTCAGTAACATGCACAGCTGATCATCATGATACCTGTTTGATTCCATAGACAAAACGTTAAATATATAAACCAGCAATTAAAAAAATATAATTGGTCTCTTACTCTTAGGGGTCTAAGCACCTACTTTTGACAGCTCTTTCTAGCATAAATGCCAACATTCTTACCAAAGGTGTTTTCAGCTATGCTAATTACTTCAGTGTCTGTTCTTGGAAGAAACTGTCATTCTTTACTAATCTCATCATCCAGGAATAGCTCATCAAATATACTCACTACTTTAAACTCTTTGGCATTTGAATTAAGGGATATAGAGGGACTGGATTAAAAAATCATTAGATGCCACCTAAGAATGAGTTTTGGGGAGGAGTCAACATGAATAGTAAGTATGAGTACTATGAGTACTGTGAGTAACTGTCCTGGGAATTAATGGGAAGAAATATAGTATGGCTTGGGTGTATAATGAATGCAAATTAATTGCCTAATTCTCTGAATGACAGCTTACCATTTCCTTCCTCCAATTCTAAGGGTGAAATTTAAAATACAGAAAACTTGAGAATGATCCTTATTGGGAATAGTTACTAGATTACGAAAACAGACTTTAAAAACCAATAGAAATATATTTTCCCAGAATTTTGGTAGGGCTATATCAAAATATAAAACAAACTCAAGGTTTGTTAAGACCAACTTTACATCAGACATGGTTTTCTTTTCAAAGCATAAAAGTGCTTTCTAATACAATCACATTGATAGAAACATTATGCAAAATGAAGACAATTAAGTATTTCTGTGTGATGACCTATTTTTGTTCTATTTAAGCTAGTTATAAAAGTTCTGAGACAGATTAAAATTTTCACCTGCCGCTTTCCTTCAAGGATGAAGGTTAATCCACAAAAATACCAAATATTTTTTGATAAACTACAAAAGTAATTTACAATTTCTATAACTTTGAGACGTTTTTTATGCTATTGGTAACTATAAAGTGAAACTAGTTTAATTCAGTGGTTATCTACAATCATTTAGAATGTTTGAAGGTCATGAATTTAACATCTTGGCCTTGTGAAATAAAAGCCCAAACCTGAGAAGTTAACTCAGCACATTTTAGTGAGACTTGTCTGCAGGCTATGTATACGATTAGAATAGAAGTGTTCAGATCTCTGTATTAAGGATGTCAGCATTTCCATAAAAAATAGCCTAGGTAAGGAGTTTAACTAGATTCAATCATTACATTGCTTGAGTTAGTTACTTAGGCTTAAACACTTGGCTCAAATATACATATTCTGATTATCTGCTTCAATTAACGAACATATTTAAATACAGAATTAAATTCCCTTTGCTAGATGTATTATCTCCTCTCTTTTGTACTTTGGCTTCACTCTAGTGAAACAACTAAATTGTGCATCATTAGAGTTTAAGGCTTTTCTTTTTTAGAGGAATTGTGTGTATGTGCATCTTGAAGCAACCGAATGTTAAGGATCATTTGAAAACAGTTGAGTTGCTTCAAACTTTAGAATCCCTTGGTAAAACACCTGTAAGAAAATAATAACAAAAACCCAGGGAGATTTAACAGTAGGGGGCACCAAGAGCCTCTTATAAACTTCCTGCCCCTTCTTTCTCAAGCTGTATCCTGGTTATCATTCCCACTTTCTTATTTATAATCTTTGGAGGATAGCATCCTTCTCTATATTTGGGTAGTCAGTTGGTCTCTCGAAGGGCAAAAGATTGAATGGGAAAACAGTGTATTGGTTTGTATTTTCAGGACAGGATGTCATGAACTACAAGAAAAGATTCTGTGTTGCCACACATGGAGACAACTATTTCTCTGGCATTTCATTTTTTAGTAAAAGGCATGACCCTTTTATAAGATACTTTCAGACATGACCAATGTAATCCACCAGGCAAGTTTAAATTATCATTCTCTGTTATTCATATGTTTAAAAGTGACTTCTTATAATAACCTACTCTTCACAAAGATAATTTTACTCTACAACTACACGGTAATAACAATAGCTAAAATTGACAGCATTTTCTTTGTACCCAGTACAGTGGGAAGCACGTTAGCAGGATTTTCTCTTTTTATTTATTTTTTTGCCACAGGCCCATGATGCTGAATTGGTTATTTCTTCTACTTTGTAAGTGAAGAAAATGAGGCACTGGAAGATTAAGTAAATTGTTCAAAGATAAACTTATTAATAAGGGTGAGAACAAGTCCAGAAGCCAGGTCTCTGTGTCACCAAAGTTTCTTTAATTTTGTATTATACACTGAACAATGGCATATATCAACAGTCAGCTCCAATGTAAAATATCCCCTTCTCTTCCACATGTTAGACCCTATGTCTTGCTTTTGTTTCAGAAAATATGGCTGTCCTTTGTTATTGTTGTTTTTTAAACTAGAAAGTCAGAAAATACTCTACACTATGCAGGCAATACATCTTATAATTATATCATTTGAACAAAATTGTTACTTCAAGGAACCCTAGTGTATATGAAAAATGGATTTTTTTGGAGAAAAATTATATCTCTATATATTTTATCTGATCAGTCATTGAATATGATAAATATTTTTGATAAATACTATAAGGAATACAATGCCAATGTCCTCAAGAGACAATTAGATATATACATGTAAAAATATATAGATATAGATACGGTTAACCAAATGGATTATGAGTAATGCATAGTTATTTTGTTTGAAATCTCTTTCCTCTATATTTCTCCCTTCCCCATTTTTAGAGCCTAACCCAGGCACCATTGTTATGTGATTCTTTCTTTGACCCTCTCAGACCACAGTCATCTGCCCCATAGCTAAAATTCTAATATTGTTGAGTTTTGAGAGTCCTTTACATATTCTATATACTAGACCTTTCTCGGATACATGAGTTGCAACTATTTCCTTCCATTTTTGGCTTGTCATTTTATATCTATCCTTTATGATGTCCTTTGATGCACAAATTTTTAATTTGATAAAGTCTGATCTACCTTTTTTTTTGTCACTTGTGTTTTTGGTGTCATATCTCTAAAACCACTGCTTAACCCAAGGGCATGAGGATTTATGCCTATAATTCTTCCAACAGTTTAATAGTTTTAGCTCTTCTACTTAAGCCTATGATCCATTTTAAGTTACTCTTTGGGTATGGTTGCCAGGTAAGGATCTGACTCCAATCTATTGCAAATGGATATACAGTTGTTCAGCACTTTTTGTTGAAGACACTAGTGTTTCCATATTAATTTTTTTGGCACCATTGTAGCAAATCAATTTACCATAAATGTAAGTGTTTATTTTTTGGACTGTTAATTCTATTATATTGATCTGTATGTTTATCCTAAGCCAATACTACTCTGTCCAGACTACTGCAGCTTTGTAGTAAATTTTGAAATTCGGAAGTGGAAATACTCCAAATGTTTTATTCCTTTTCAAGATTTTTTTTTTTTTTTTTTACTATTTCAGTTTCTTGTATTTCTGTATGAATTTTGGATCAGCTTGTTAATTACCGCAGCAAAGCAGCTAGATTTTGACAGGGATTTTGCTGAATCTGTAGATCAATTTGAAGATCGTTGCCTTATTGACAATATTAAGTTTTCCAATCCATGCACACGAAATGTCTTTTCATTTATTTAGGTCTTCCTTAATTTCTTTCAGTGGTGTTTTATAGTTTACAGTGTAGTGTTTCTTTTTGTTAAATTTAGCCCTAAGTATTTTTTTTTATGCTAATATAAATGGAATTATTTCTTTAATCTTCCAGATGAGTCATTGAAAGTGTATAGAAATACATGGATTTTTGTATTCTACCTGATATTCTGAAACATTAAATTCATTTATTAGTTATAATATTGTAAAAAATTAGATTTTTATATACAAAATCATCAAATTTTCAAAGAGAGATGGTTTTCCTTATTCCTTTCCAATCAGGATTCCTTCTCCCCCCTTTTTCCTGAATAGGAGCTCTAAAAAATGTTTAATGTAAGTGGCAAGAATGGATGCTTCATCTTGTGCTTGATCCCAGAAAAAAGCACTCAACTTTTTACCATTAACTATGATATTAGCTATGGCTTTGTCACTGATGATCATGTCAGGTTGAGGATGTTCTCTTTTATTCTTGAATTATTGAGTGTTTTTATCATGGAAGCATGCTAGACTTTGTCACATGATTTTTCGGAATCTATTGAGAAGTTCATGTGTTTTTTTCTTCTTTTATTTTATTAATATGATGTATTACATTAATTGATTTCCATATGTTATATTATCCTTGGATTTCTAGGATAAATCTCACTTGATCATGATGTATAGTGCTTGTTATATAATGATGAATTTGATTTGATCATATTTATTTAGTTAAGGGTTTTTGTACCTATATTCATAAGGAATATTGTTCTATAATTTTTTTGTGATGTCTTTGTCTGGTTTTGGTGTCACAGTAAAACAATCATAGAATTATTGTGATAGTGTTTCCTCTCAATCAGTTTTTTAGAGTTTGTAAAGGCACGGTGTTCATTTTTCTTTAAATGCCTAATGTAATTCAAGAGTGGAGTCATCTGGGCCTACACTTTTCTTCATGGAAGTTTTTCAATTAATAATTCAGTCTCTTGTTGTAGGTCTACCCAGTTTTCTTATTTTTTGTTGAGTCACTTTCCATAGTCTGTGTTTCTAGGAATTTGTTCATTTCATGTAGGTTATCTAACTTATTGACAAAATGATTATTCACCATATTGACTCAAAATCCTTTTTATATCTGTAAGATTGGTATTGATTTCTCCTTTTTCATTCCTGATTTTAATAATTTGATGCTTCTCTTTTATTTACTAGGTTAATCTGGACAACAGTTGGTCACTTAAAAAATATTGTTAATAAAAACAACTTTTGGTGTTGTTGAATTTCTTTACTTTTTAAATGTTCTATTTTATTTATTACTGCATAAATCAAAATTTTTCTCTGCTTTCCTCTTGCTTTTTTTTTTTTTTTTAATTTATTAAAGTGATAGTTTATATTGTTGGGTTGAGATCTTTCTTCTGTTTTAATAACAGACGACAGACATTTGCAGCTGTAAAATATAAGTGAATTTCCAAAATTTACTCCTTATATTGATTTATAATTTTTTTGTGTGATAAGATAACATGTTTTATATTATTTCAACTCTTCTACATTTTTTGGAAACCTCTGATATGGCCTAACATGATTTATCCTAGAAAATGCTCCATGTGCACTTGAAAATCAAATGTATTCTACATAATTCCAAAACCTGTGTTGTTCAGAATGTTTGTCAGTGGTTCTCTATAAGGCACTACCACCCCTCAGACAGTACTTTGCAAATGTTTTGGGGAGCAGTTTTTCTTATCACGGGGGGCACTATTGATATTCAGAGCAGAAAATCATAGCACAGATGTCCTGTGCCATTGGAGTCACCAATACACCACACCCCTAGTAATTTGTACTTACAGACTCACTCATGAGTCATGATGGCTGCCTTCTCACTGTGTCCTCATATGGCAGGGAGAGAGAGAGAGAGAGAGAGAGAGAGAGAGAGAGGGAGATCTCCTTCCTCTTCTTAGAAATTCATCAGTCCTATCAGATTAGGACACCACCTATATGATCTCATTTAACCTCAGTTACCTCCTAAATGCCTATCTTCAAAAATAGCCACATTGAGGATTTGGGCTTCAACATTTTTGTTTGGGGAAGTGGTGTTTGGAGGACACAATGCAGTCCATAGCAGGTAGTCATAGATAAACATTTAAATATTAAAATACATATTTTATAATACAGTTATTTTATATTTCTTTTGCATTATAATTAGGGGCATCATTTTTTTAAAACTGGCAGCTCGACCAAAATTTAATGAGTCTAAACTTTGTACAGGTTTTAGCTTTAAGTAGCAGTGTTTCATATAAATATTCAGTAAATTTTACTTACGGTCTTAATTACTAAATATTGTATCTCTAAGTTATTATTCCAGTTCCCTTTTGTTATAAATTTGTACTATTGACTGAACAATGGTAGATGCTTAGCTGACTGATAGCACTACAAGTAGATTTAGGCAAATTAAACATAAGGACTACTTTTCAAAGTTTCTTAAATAGTAATTTTGTGACTTGAAGAAGTTAAGTGTCTTGTTTAAGATACAAAAATAAGTCTGTTTGAGAACCGTAGTCACAACACAGTAAGTTACTTAATATAAGTGCTGGACTACATCTGACCTAAACTCCTCTCACCCAGTTATGAAATTCTTTGTTTCCAGATAGTTAGCAGGATGTTTTCCCTCACCTATACCAATCTTCAGTCTTAGCGTTATTGATGAACCGTTGTTATATAGTAAAACCTATGTTATGTTAAAACCTATGATTCACAGTCCAGTGCAGAAGCATTATCAAAAACTATTTGTTGAATATTTTCTATCACAAGCAGACCAATATTTCCCTGATAATTTTAATATCTGATTCAGGATATGATTTCTTTGTTGCTTTCCTCCTTAAAACATGTAGATTATTTTTTTCCGTTCTCTCAAAGTACAAGTGTTTTAATTAAAGTTTTCTGCCTTTGGCATTTGGAAATCCCACATATTTTAATATAAAATACATATTGCATTTATTGTTACTTTCTCCTTTATTTAAAAAACTGAAACTTTTGTCACTTGAGGCAAAAAACATTATGGAAAGTAACCATGCATTGGACTCCATACACAGTCAATCAAAATTGAGAGAGCATCATATTCTTCTTTATGAATATTCATGAGAATAAATATTAAAGTAAGATTGATTTGGGGTTTTCAATGTGAATTTTGAACGAATGTATATAAGGTCAAAACTCTATGAGGCAGTCACTTTGTGTTACACATACCTTCAATATGAAATAAAATATAGTATTATTTCTACAATGGATATACACTGAAGATGGTCTGCACATCATGTGTCACTCGACACTATTAAATATCCTTAACACACATTTTTGATTCTATATTACCTGAAACTTTTAGAAGGTGGAAAGCGAGAGGTATTTGAAAATGCTATGGAGGGAGAAATTTGAAATTGTGTAAATGATATCTAAGCCAAAAAAAATTTTGCCAAAATAATATAAGAAAGAAAAAAATCCAGTTTGAACATGAAGTGCAGATAGTGGTTCAGAACAAATATATTTTATTAATAAATATTATTTTATAGAGAGCAAAATGTAAGAGTGGTCACATAAATATGAATAAGTATGGTTAGACTGTTATCTCTATATAGCAGGAAACTAATTTTTATGTATCTGTGGCTTAGAAAGATTTAATTAGAAACTGATTTAAATTTAGTTATTAATTTCAATTTCTAACTAAATTCCTTACTCAATTGTTATTGAATACATCTTAAAAATCCACTTCTCTTTTCCCTGTGATTTATTTGTGTGGCACATGGCTAGCTGATATTCTTTAAAAGCTGATTAGAATCAAAACCCTGCAAAATATGCTCTCCAAATAAACTTTAATCAGTGAAATGAATAAATTTATCAATTATACACATACCTGAAGAGATAAAGAAACTCTCCTGTAAGGCAAAAAACAATAGTAAGCAGTTGACTAAGACAAAAGACTAGAATGTCTCATCTAAAATTTTCCAAGAAGATAAGAAAATAGGTATTACAGTTAAAATAATCATATGTCTTCACTGGCTTACTTATGTTTGTTTTCAAAATGTATTGTTAACTATTACTTCTTAGTCTGAGGAAGACTAAACAATTCTGAACAATCAATCCTCTGGAGGCTTAGATTTCATAGCATGAGAATGAATGTCCTATCTGTTGCATTACACCCTCTAAATAAAACCCTGATTACCTATGCAACAAGGACCACAGAGGGCACAGAATAACATTATGAAATCAGTTATGCAATATGAATTTAGAACAGAAGCAGCTCTGCCCAAATAACCCAGGAGGAAGGAAAGGACATTCCCACAAGGGCAGGGACACACAATCACTGCAAAGCAACCAGGAACTCCAGGGCTCTCTATATTGGCCATTGTTATTTTAATGAGCTGGCTATAATTTTTAAAAGCATTTGCTTTTGTAAGCAGATTCATAAGCTCTATTTTAATGGGGCCATTTATTAATTTGCCCAAAGATCTTTTCTTATGACAAATGACTAACAAATTTAACTGAATGCATTTTTAAGTAACAGAGTCTGAAATTATCCATTATTTTTTAGTTTCCCAAATACTCCCATTGTGTATTGTGCCAAAATTTTCCCAATTAATAATCTTTTCTTATCTTTAGATTGTTAGAACTCTAAATCAAATAAGGTTTTCTATCACTATTGTTTCATTTACTGAAAACATAGTAGATATATATATATATATAATATAAATATAAATATACACATTTATATCTATATTGCTTTCAATTTTGTTTTCTTTAGATCTGTGCTCTAATCTTATTCTCTATGAAAGGCTTTGCCTGACCACCTCATTTAAAATGCCCCAGTCTTGGGGTGCCTGGGTGGCTTAGTTGGTTGATCACCTGACTTTGGCTCAGCTCATGATCTCATGGTCAGTGGATTCAAGCCCCATGGTGGGTTCTGTGCTGACAGCTCAGAGCCTGGAGCCTGCTTTGGATTCTGTGTCTCCCTCTCTCTGCCCCTCCCTCACTTGTTCATTCTCTCTCTCTCTCTCCCTCCACCCCCAAATATAAACATTAAAAATATTAAAATAAAATAAAATGCCCTAGTCTCCAAGGCTATTTCTCTCTCCCTTACCTACTTCATTTTTCTTTGATGCAATTATTACCTTATTTGTTTTTTTGGTCTTTTGTTTTTCGGTAGATATTAAACTTCTTAAGGACAGGGACTTTGTTCAATGTTGTCACCTTGGAGCTTAGAACGAATAGTTTGGTATATTGTAGGTGCTCAGTAAGTATTTGTTGAGGGAATGAATAAAAAGATGAAAGCTGAGCACACTGAATTCATTTCAATTCACCTTTAAAATGTTGGTCATATTTTATGACCTAACAAGCAACTTTAGTGCAAGTCCATCTAGAGACCTATCCCCATGGCTGCTCTCTATAATCATTCAACACTGTTCTAGTTTGGACCTTTATTTTATCATATTTCAGACCCAGCAATAACTTCTTCCTGGTTCTTTTTTGGCTTTGGTCTGTTTCAATTTTATTCTATCTCCTTGATGCTACTGGTCATCTTTTAAAAATGAAAAATAGACCATGTCACCATTCCAGCCTCAGTGTCCTCAAAAAGACACATGAGACTTTGATAAGGGTGTGAATTCCTGCTATGTTTTGGGGAAGATTAAATATTATCCCTTAAAATATAAAGCATGTATATGCCTTGTCTCAGCAATATAATTTCTAAAGATCACTTTTATAAAAGTAAGAGTGCCAGTGCTGTTACTTCTAGAGATACATAGGAATCACAGCTTGCTTAGAATTGCAACAAATTGGAAACAAAATCTAAAGCTGAATGTCCATCAAAAGGCATGGTGAATCTGTGTTATGGATCATTATGCTTGTATCACAAAGAATGAGGTAGCTATTTAAGTGCTAAAAGGAAAGAATATCCATGCATACATAGTTAACTGGGAGGAAAAGTCAAGTTGCAGAATAATGTCTTTGGTATAATCTTATTTTGTTTAGAGGACAGAGAAAGAGAGAGAGAATGAAAAAGAGAGATGGAGACAGAGATAGAAAGAGGGAGAAAGAATGTTATAAAGGTAAATTTGAGCTTCCTAAACATGACTTCCTAATTAAAGTAATAACAATATTAAAATATTTGTATTTTGCCAATATCTCTTAAGTTGAACCCATAACTTCTTGCTCTATTGTACTATATGTACTTTTAAAATGTAAGAAATATAGAATCTTATGCACAGGGGCACTTGTACCCCAATGTTTATAGCAGCACTCTCAACAATAGCCAAATTATGGAAAGAGCCTAAATGTCCATCAACTGATGAATGGATAAAGAAATTGTGGTTTATATACACAATGGAGTACTACGTGGCAATGAGAAAGAATGAAATATGGCCCTTTGTAGCAACGTGGATGGAACTGGAGAGTGTGATGCTAAGTGAAATAAGCCATACAGAGAAAGACAGATACCATATGGTTTCATTCTGTGGATCCTGAGAAACTTAACAGAAACCCATGGCGGAGGGGAAGGAAAAAAAAAAAAAAAAGAGGTTAGAGTGGGAGAGAACCAAAGCATAAGAGACTCTTAAAAACTGAGAACAAACTGAGGGTTGATGGGGGGTGGAAGGGAGGGGAGGGTGGGTGATGGGTATTGAGGAGGGCACCTTTTGGGATGAGCACTGGGTGTTGTATGGAAACCAATTTGACAATAAACTTCATATATTGAAAAAAAAAGAAATATAGAATCTTAGATGTAGAAAGGTCTTCAAGGTATAAGAATTTTTTCTTTGTATTGGTGAGAAAACTAAAGTTATAGAGAAATTAAGTTACTTAAGAAAGGTCACTTAATATGTTAAAAGTGGAATTAGGGATAAATTTACACCTCTTGACACTTAGACTGGTAATTTTTCCAGTGAGATTTATTGCCTCTCAAGGAGAATATTTCTGTATTGCTTGAGCTTGATTTTGCTTAATTATTATTGATTATCATGTCAGTTATATGCAGAACCAGAGAATACCCTGTCAAGAATAAAAATGTTACAAAAAACCAAAGTTATTAGATGTGTATTGATTTAATATGAAGAAGGAACTACAGTTTTTTTCATAAAAGTGTGATTAAAAATTATAATTAGGTAGATAAGATAATAAATATTAATAAATGTTAACATATTAATCACACAGAAATATTTCAAAGTTATATAAGTTCACAGTGTAAAGACAAAAATGTGCCTAAGCTGATATTGCAAATTAAAGTGGGTATTGTTATGACTGCCATGGCAGGTAATTCAATATGCCAGCTGATCAATTATCACATGGTAATATAGCTGAGATTTCATATTCATTTATATTGCATACTGTCTAGACAAAGGCTCAACTTATAGTGTCATAAATAACTTTTATTTTGTTTTTGCATTTGGGGCATATGTGGATCTGGACAAAACACAAGCCAGATGAAATGCTTAAGTAGTTATATTTTACCTTGGACTATTCTCTGCCATGCATTAATGGCTGTATTTAGAATAGTTTCTGATTTATTTAGAGCTTTGCAACTGCATTTTTTATCAGGTAAAATATATGACTTCTCACATACCAGGAAGTCCTGATGACAGAATATTGAAAAATAAAGCCATCACCATTGCCCTGCTAGAAAAAAGAAGGGTAAACAACAAGCCAAACTTTTGTGTCGAATCCTGATATAGACCATCATTGCTCAACATGTCTTCTCTAGAACACTAATTGTTCAGAATCTGTACAGGTGTTAATTTCAAAATTAAGATGGGGAAGGGAGATTTTAGTCAAATATGTTTACAACAGCCAGATTTCTCATAGCATTTAAAATTCATATTTTAACAGAATAGTTTACACAGTTGTTGCTAATATTATGCCATCTTTAGGTTGTTCTTTGTTTATCAGAGAATCCCATAAGACTAGCGTGTTCTGCAGGAAGAGCATAGGGAAAGGCCAGTCTAGATACATTAATTTGATCTACTGCATACAATGTAGAGGTTTGGGCAACAGGCGATGGTGGAAAACTATAACCAAGGGAAGGATGGGAAGAAGTAAAAGCCATAGACTTAGTACTCTACTTAAGTAAGTCCTTTGGGACTGCCCAAGTAAGGTCAACTCCACACAGAAATTTCATGGATACCAACATATAATTAGATCATAATATAGCAAGGAATATCACATACAGTACCTTCTGTGATGAACTCACACTTGGCTTTAAGATTACATCTGAAGCAGGCTGTTGTTTCTTTTATAATCATGAAGGGAATAAAAAGAGATAAATGTAGAATAATTAAACTAAGAGTTGAATAGAACTCCTATCATTAAATGAGTGGATATTAGTAAAGTACTTTGAAAAGTGTCCAGCACATAGGAAGTGCTATATAAATGGTTGTTAAATAAGATAAATAACATGCTGGAAGGAGAAGAAAGAGATCAAAATAGCTTTGAATCGTGTATACACAGAGATGTGTTGCTGAATCCAGGTTGTGTGTATTAGTATCAAACTATTTAAATATGGCTTTTATTTGAAGTTTTAAATAGTTTATTATTGACTTTTCCACTATGATTTACTTTCTCTTTCAATTGATAATATTATATTCAAAAAGTCATCTAGACCTTCTCTCTTTTGAATAAACAATGGAGCTTAAATTGATACCTATTAACTCACATAATGTTTTAAGCACATTTGTTGCTTAGTGATAGGGTAGCTAGTTTATATTTCATAAAGGCTTATTATTACTATTGTTGATTTATTAAATAAGTGTACAGGTATATCTTTGTGTAAATGTTTAGTAGCTATCTATATAGTATCTGTTTTTGTCTCGCTCTGAATTCATCAGCCTGACCACAAACACAGAAATTTTTTTTTCTTCTTAAGGTTAGTGAAGTAAACTCTGCGGCATATAAAGAAAAAAATGTCCATAACTTTCTAAACTACAGATAAAATGTTTCCTGGTACCAAATTTCTTATAAGTTTGCATATTTTTATACAGCATTTCTACAACTTAAGCATTGGCCAGCTATTCAATAATGCATTAATTTAGATTCTAAGTTTCCTTTTATCTATTCACTTTGTCATGTGTATATAAAATTATTCCAAAGGAATAAACATTTTTACTGAGTCCTAAAAGTATGAACTAGTTATTTCTTGTACTATTATCTTATGTTTCCTCTTATAGTCACAGATACTGGCATGAAATATTAAATACGTCTATTCTCAGTTCAAAGAAACCTATTCTAATTAAAAATAAAAAGAATAATTATTAATCATTAGCATTTTTAAAATTCACAATTTTATGGGTGCTATGTAAACATTTTCAACTATGGAAAAAAAATGATACTTTATTCCTTCTTGCAAAGATATCTAACTTTCTTGGAGTAGGACGTTTCCCATTAATAGTACCTTTTGAAGGTCTAAAGATAATTTGCTCCCAAAGTACAAGATCATTTACATGAGAGAATCTTTTATTAGAAATATAAGGCCAGCATTGTTTTCTAAAGAAAAGGTCATTTTTCACACTTGAATTATAAAGTAACTCAGCTCTACTAATAAACCTATGACTATAAACAGTGTCCAATTAATTCACAATTGAAAATAGAATAATTTTCCTCTGCATCTCCAACTCGTGAAACCTGATTCCTCTCTGAAATCAGCATATGCCCCTCCATACCCATAACCTTCATGCAAGGGCCAGGCGGACATCTTTTTGCTCCCTTGGGTAGTAAGACTCTCTGCTTAATTAATGTCTCCACCCCTACCCTCCCCCCCCCCCCGCAGTCCCCCAGCAACTGGGCTTTTGGTTTTAGACCTATTTCTCTATCTTACTCTCCCTTCTCCAGCTTCTTGTATGTGTATGTAGTATACACAAACATTAGATTTATTATGTGTTTATTCTTCCAAACTTATTACAATATATCTTAAAAGTTCTGTTTGTAATTACTTCTCCATAGTATTTTGACATGGACATTTTCAGTGATTATACTAAATTGACGAAGGCTTTTAAAAAATGAGTTCAGGGGCGCCTGGGTGGCTCAGTCGGTTAAGCGGCCGATTTCGGCTCAGGTCATGATCTCACGGACCCTGAGTTCGAGCCCCACGTCGGGCTCTGTGCTGACAGCTCAGAGCCTGGAGCCTGTTTCAGATTCTGTGTCTCCCTCTCTCTGACCTTCCCCTGTTCATGTTCTGTCTCTCCCTGTCTCAAAAATAAATAAAAAAAAACAAGTTAAATAAATAAATAAATACGAAATGAGTTCAGGAAGGATGTTATTCTCAGAGAATCAAAGACTAATACTCAGAATATGAAGAATTTTTCCCCTAAAAATATATTGTCATTACCTACTGTTTTTTGCCAACCTGCCAGCTTGTTAAGAAGGAGAAAATAAACCTGGATTATGTAACTTAACAGTGAGAAGCTGTTTTTTGTTTTGATGCAGGTAGGGGGCTAGATACTATATGAGGCTGGATCCTGGTTCTTTTTAGGTGTTCTGTAAGTTAGAGTTTTATTAGGAAAACAGATACCATTCTAACATATTTCAGGCAGGAAGGGACTTAAAATAGGGAATTTGAGACACATAAAACTGTCAGAAGTTTCAGGGAGCTAGATCGGAAAAGCCAATAGTGATGTTTAGGAAATAATAAATTACTACCACAGCAATCAAACAACAAAAATAAATAAAAAGCAACCAGATTAGTAAGGAAGAAGTAAAGCTTTCACTATTTGCAAATACCATGGTACTATATATAGAAAAACCCTAAAGACACTGCCAAAAAACTACTAGAACTGCAATATGGATTTGGTAAAGTCACAACTTACTAAATCAATGTACAGAAATAATGAATTACAAAGACATCAAGGAAATACCCCAATGATTTCAGTTGTCTGCAGCCCTGAAAGGAGTGATTTGCAGGTGGATGCAGAGAGGGCCTGGCAAACCCCTTTCTTGTTTAACTGCCAAGTTCCTAGGCCTCCCCAAATCTCGCTGGAAAAATAATAGTCCTGTTTCTCTTCCTCCTTCCGAATCTTGCATAGGGAAACTAAACCAGAATCCTTCTATTGAGTGAGTCTGGAAAACATGGTTTCCAGTCTTCCAGCCCCTGCAGTAAGGGACAAGCTGAGAAAGGAAGGGATAGTGCTGATTACCAACATATAATATGTATTAAAATTGATAGAACTGTATTGATGGCTACCGAAGTTGAAAAGACTAATTGTAAATCACTGAAATTAACCTACAGAAGTCACTCTGCAATGCATTTAGTGTATATCAATGGTTGAAGAAGGGGGGCTGATTCTTATCTATGGCAGTATTTTCCTAATATAGATGATACTGTCAGAGTTTTATTATAAATATGACTATAAAGTTTCATTCTATGATATTTATATAGACAATAGAAATGTTCATTTCAAATAATTAGCCTGAAAAGTGACTTTCTTCTGTATCAGTGAAAACTCTTCCATGTTCTTAAAGCATTATTTTGTTTCTGAATATGTTTTGTTGTTTCTTAGCATGTTTTCCGCAGTTATTACTTTCTGGGAATGGATTAAATCATCAGACTAATAGTGTCTAAGGTCAATAGTGTTAAAGGTCAACAGTGTATAAATAGCTCGAGTATGAGAATATTGAAACATGACAAAGGTTCAACACGTGTTTAAGTATCAGTGGCCAGGAAAACACAGGCTTTTCTATTAGAATTTCCAAGAGTAAGATGGCTGTGTGACTTACTTCCAAGTGACTTAAGCCTAGTGGGGAGGTTTACAGATTAGTGAAAGAACCAGTGGACAAATAATGGTACTGACTATTAATATGGACATACCAGAGACCTTATTAAGAATAGTGTACAGAAAAAGGGTTTGTGAAAGTCAAGTGTTGAATATTTACTTCTGTGAATTAAGGATTAGTAATCCACGCCTTGCTCACCTAGCATTTATTGCATTCATGTGGCGAACCCGATAGAACTATCTGAATTTCTAAAAGTGCCCTACTTACAACAAGAAGTAGTTGTTTAGGAAATGGAAGAATATGGTTCAGCTATCTTCTCAATGATAATACAACCTACACATGAAATTGTTAAATGGGACTGGATATTATTAAACAGGAAAATCTTGATCATTGGCAGCTTGGGAGCTGGTAATGGTGTCACATAAGAACTGCCCTTATATCCATAACTCCATTAATGAGAGGCCTATTTTTAGCTTGGAATCCAATTAGGTAGCACTGTTAGCTAAGAGGAGAAGTGGAATATAACCCTCCTCAGGGCCATAGCCTAGACGCCTGCATTTTTTGTGACGAAGGGCATGCGTTGGCAGAGCAGACAGGTCTTCACAATCTGTGGAGATATTGGCAGGGCAAATCTCTATGGGAATCAATTCCTAATGGCTTGGTATAAGTGAGAAGGCTCTGAGCAATCCATTAGCAAAATGTGAGACTAATCTACAAGTAATGGCTCCCAAACAAGTGAGTCAATCCCAGAGGAGATGATATAGGACATACTGACAATCAGCAAAACTTGAGCAATACAATAAGAGAACAGGCAAGAAACACATTTGTCTTGGCCAACTTGTTTAGAGATTCTTATTGATGCTGTAGAAAAGAGTAAATGAACACTTATATTGGAACACAGTGAACATCCTTTGTAGTTTGGGGCATACAGTCATGTTTAAGTTCATGGCTAGTAAAATATCATTACAGAATGTTGATTCAGTCGTCTTCACCTAACAAAGACCAGATTGCAGCCCAGTTATTGAGACACATGTCCAAAGTAGACTCTACCTCAGTTCTACTATCTTATGATTCTAGCCAGCAAAAACAATGAAACAGAGAATACCATAACAAAAGTATTCATTTACATTTGAGTGTGCTATATATATCATCCTTAGCAACATGTGTCCCACCTTAATGGGGACAAAATCAAGAGTTTGCCATAGGAGTTAAATTACTGATAAGTTTGTAGAAGGTTTTTGTTGTTAGAACAGAACTTCATCTTCCAAAGCTGAAAAAAGAGTGTTTGTAGTATTGTAATAAAGAATTTTGGATTTCCTTATTTGTTAAATTATTTTCTCATAAGGGAATCAACATTTTTGGAAAACACAATAATTTTTCATGGGAGTGCTCATGCTAAATAGAGATCTTCTGATTAATATTATTTTCAAATCTCCCATTTAACTGAATAAAAAAACCTAGTCAGAATGAAATGGAATTTATTTTATGTGATTTCTCAGAGTGAAGCAATTTATATGTGATAATAGTATATAGATCATCTGAAAAAATTTGTCAAAAAGTCAAAGTTTATTATCTCTGATTTCTTCTGAACCTTCCTTTTGAGTTATGAGTTTTATAGGATGTAACAATAATTTAGATTATAATATAGAATATATAAGTAGATATTGTTTGCTTTTCTATAATATTACAAATAAATATTTAAAGTACAATATTCTATATTATAGTGGTTAAAAGAGCACCACATTTTCCAGGATAAGGAAAAGACATAAATAAATATATTTTACAATTGATTCTTGCAACTTGAAAACAGAGAACCCCTTCATTTGGGAATATGGAGTAGTATAAATATTCAACCCTAATAAAAACTCTGTTCGAAGTATATTTGTTCAGAGATCAGATGGGGGATCATTTGGAGGAGTCTTTCTTACTGTGTGACAAGATCACCATTTCCCAAGTCAATTCCAGAGAATATTACTCTATCTATCATCTATCTATCTGTCTGTCTATCTATCTATCTATCTATCTATCTATCATCTATCATCACCAACTATTGTGTTTTTTAATGTGTTGGCCTTTAATAGGCTAGTCTGCATTATGAATCTCAGAGAACAGAATACTCTAGGCACACCTTTTTAATTTTTTTTTTTTTTTTACTTTTTGACCTCAGAGACCCTTTTTCTTGTTTTTTTATTATAAATTTTCATTGGACTTATGTCTATCAAAACTATAAGTACTGAACTTAATCTAGGCCCTTGACAGAGATGATTGCTCCCCTTTGTACCACTTAGAACATTGCTTACATTTTCTATTGATAAAAACTAAAGATTCTACTTGGTTTAGTGGCATCAAGAAAGTACAGCCACAATTGGTAAGATGGATTTTCAACTGCAGCAAGATAAAAAAAAATAATGGGGGAGAATACTGACAGATTATATAATTTGTTCAGTTGTCTTTTGAATATATTTGGGTGGCCCAGCAACCTTCCCCACCTCCCCTAATTTGGCATAAATTATGTAATTGCTTCTTTAGAACTTTGTCAAATGCTAAGAGATAAAGCCAGATAGTCTAATGATACTGCCTTATACTTTATTACCCACTTTGGTTCAACTGCCATAAAAACACAGCCTTGATGAAATACCTTGGAAAACAGGAGACACATATAAATAATTTTTTTTCTCAAAGCTCTCAAATGCATATGAATTCTCCAAAACTGGTAAGTACTCTAAACACTGATGATTCTGATAGTGTCTTTTTAAATTTTATAACTTTCACTCTTGCAAAATAGGTCCTTCATAAAAATGAAACACCTTATAGAATAAATCTTGTGGCCTTCTATACAGAGAGAAACGTTACTAAATATTTCAATAATATTACATGATAATGGGTTTCTTGACAGGTTAAATAAGGTCATTTTTAGGAAGCAAAACCCACAAGAAAAAAAAAGAATAAAATGATTCCTTGTTTTAAATTTGCTCTGTTCATTCAAGGGAAAAACATTTTGCCAAACAGACCATATATTTTTTTTCAGAAGTAGTACTTTCTTCATGCCACTGAACCTCCTCTATCCAGACAAGGTCAATTCAACCTCAGAAATGATGTTCTAGCTTTGACTGTGGCAAACTGTTGTCATCTAGATGTGGGAACAAGAAAAGAAATTCAGCCCATTATTTTGTTCAATTTCATGTTCTCACTGAGGCATAGAAAATAATGGCAGAGGAAGAATATAAGATTCTAGTTCCTAAATCTTGGCTATCCTTATTTTGCTTTCTTTATCTTTTTACTTTATTTTTTTTTAACTTTTTAAAATGTTTATTTATTTTTGAGACAGAGTGTGAGTGGCAGAGGGGGCAGAGAGAGAAGGAGACACAGAATCTGAAACAGGCTCCAGGCTCTGAGCTGTTAGCACAGAGCCCCATGCCAGGCTTGAACTCATGAGCCGTGAGAACATGACCTGAGCCACCCAGGCACCCCTTTTTACTTTAAATCTGACTGGATTGAAGAAGTAATACTTATTCACAAAGCAAATCAAGGATTCAGCATTAATATCATTGGGAACACTCTGAATAATTTTCTATGGAAAGCAAACTGACTAGAACTCATTGCCACCAAATGCTCCAGGAAGCCAAAAGATGTTAACAACCTCACCCAAGTCAACACTTAATTAAGCCAATACTTAACCTTTCTGGGGTGGTGTATGTTAGAGCCCATGCACATGAATTGTTTCCAAATCTAATGATTCATCAAATAAGAGGAAGAAACTATAAGTCCTCATGAGGTGATTAGAGAGCTAATATATACAAATGTTACAGTAACAGTATTTTGATGTCAAATCCAAAAATGAAACTTCATCATCAAATATAAAAATATTCTGCTGTTAAATGACTTAAAATGAACTTCTGTTTTGAGCTTTGAACATTTTGTAGGGGAAACTTTGTCAGGATGTTTGTTCTTACTGATATTTAAAGACAGTTTTAAGGGGAAAGATTTGATTGCTTCTGTTTGTTTGTTTCTCTGAAGGCTCTAAAATAGCACTCTCCCCTCTCTGCTCTCAACAGCTCTTCTGGGATATCCTGCTGCTAGGAGGTCTTCACAGGCAGGTGCTGTTGTCATTTTCCCCAGATGCTGTGACTTCAGCCGTCTGATTGAAATGATTTCTGCCTAATGAGTCACGCTTGTTTTTAATGCAGAGAAAAGTATGTGGAGGAGTACAGGAATCACACTTTACACTGAGGATTTCACAGGCACTATATAACTGTAATATGTATCCACCCACTGTGCTTTTAGGACTATAGAGTATACCATATAATTAAGCCTGTGCCATTATAGTGGATTATACTTTACTAGCTCATTTAAGAGTAAAGAAAAAAAAAGGAGGAAAAACTTAGAACACACCACTGCCTTACAGTCATTTACCTTTTATAAACAATATATATTTACTAAATATTATTAATGTGATATTTTCTTTAAAAATACACCCAAAATATACATTAAAAAGATAAAATATAAATTAAGTCACATTTTAAAAGAATTCTTAACTGCAATTATTGATCTAAAATACATGGTGACAATAGTATGATTATAATTGCTTTATGCTTTTGAAATTTTGATTTAATACTTTGTGGCAAGGTGGATTGGTAATTGTGATTCTAAGTTCTGTGCATTTCTGCACTTTATTTTTGTAGCTAACATACCTATAAAACTAACTTCTAAAAGATACATAGATCTGAAAGGCTGTAAACCTTTGATAAGATTTATTAAAGCAGGGCATCCATTTTTTCAATTATAAAAACTGTAACTTTTAAAAATAATTGATTTTAACTTTTCAACTTTCCTCCTCTCAGTTTTTCTTACAAGTTCATTGTAATGCTAATGATTTTTTAATATATCTAAAGGAAGCTTTCAAAACTCCCCATTTTGATAGCTTAAAATTTCCATTTTTAGGTCCTTTAAGAATAGATTTGAGCAATTTGGAAATGGCTCACGTTCATTATTAAAACCCAAAATTATTTAAAATATTTTAAAGATAAACTCTTTAAAATATACCAAAAGTTTTCTTTTTCTTGTTCTTGTTTTTTGAACAATTTATCATTGAGAGATTGAATTTTTTATTATAATTCATTTTAAAGATCAAAAGAAATCACACCAAAAAGCTACAAATGGTATAATCTCAATTTTATGACATTCTAGAAATGGCAAGCTATAGGGTAGAATACAGATCAGAGATTGCAGGAGTTGGTGTGGGGAGAGTATTGATTATAAAAGAGTCACACATGGAAAATTTAGAGTGATGGGATTATGTTGTATAATATTTTAATTGGGATATGTGACCCTGCATTTGTTAAAACCACAGAGTGTACTTACCTATAGGAAAATTTAAAAAATCAACCGTGATGTCAAGAATCTCATGATAGATGGCTTACTGCGAGAAATGTGTCACATGTGGATGACATTACCTTATTGAAAAGGCAGATGAACAGAGCTAACCTAAGAAACCTGGAAAGCCATTGCTTTGACTGACTGCTATAAGGCTAACGACAAAAAGAACTGTAGATAAACACTGTATACTATTTGGTAAATTCATTCTCCACTGAGATATGTGTTAACAGTTCTAAAACTACCTTACATGTATACTGAAGTTAAATAAATAAGTAAATAAAATGCAGACAATGGTAATCAAGTTTCTCACAGACAGAAAAAGAAGTTATAAATAAATAAGTGAGGACTAGAACAAACTCTGTGGTGCTGGATTAGAGTTAGAAATAATGTGAACTCGTGTTTATTTAATACAGGTATATAGATTATAAGCACAGAAATTAATATGTATGTATGTATACATTGGATAGCATATGCATATATTTACTGGCGCTCTCCAAAGAAGTCCTAGAAGCAGTAGTAATGAACACACCTAATTCCTGGACTTACTTTGTAGATATCATTCTCCAATAATAGGAACCAGTTCTCCCTGAAGAAATAGCTGATTCTAGGGCTTGGGGCATAAAAGCACCAGATGAGTCTGATTGTGCATCTAAATGACACAGGAGACAATCTGTAAAAACTCCCAATGGCCAAAAGTGGACAAATTTGACCAATAAACTAAATCATGACAACATTGAACTAAAACCCAAAGTGTAAAATAAACATCAATAAGTCAACACAGATATAAATGATTGAATAAATAAATAAGTTGAGGAGAAGACAAAGTTTTCTTTGAGAAGAATTCCAAATAATAAATGTAGAAGGAATGAGGGAAGTAGTAATTCACCCTTAGAATACCACAGTAATAATTGCTGCTCGCAAAATCTATGGATGAATGTTCAAAATAGTGGGCAAAATGTTAAGGAGAATAAGAATGTTTGCATGACTCTCCCAAGTATTTATTATCTCCCCTCACAAATATTTATTAATTAGCATAGTAGTTTATATTCTTTGATACTCCTCCCTCTAGGAAGTGGAGCTTAATTCCCCATCCTTGAGTGATAGGCTGGACCCAGTGACTCACTTATAATGAATACAGTTAAGAAAATGAAGAAATAGTAACTTTGTAATGGAGAAATCTGGCAGACAGCACCTTAACCAAGTGATCAAGGTTAACATCACTGGTAATAAGTCATATTGATATCAGGTACTCTCTGATGTAATTCAGTGAGAAGGGTGCTTCATGAAAATCCATAACTGCAGTCTAATCATGAGAAAATATTGGAGGGACATTTTAGAAATCACATGATGAGTGCTCCTCAAATGTGTCAAAGTCATGAATAAAGAAAAGCTGAGGGGCGCCTGGGTGGCTCAGTTGGTTAAGCGTCTGACTTCAGCTCCGGTCATGATCTTGTGGTTTGTGAGTTTGAGCCCCATATCAATCTGTGCTGACAGCTCAGAGCCTGGAGCCTGCTTTGGATTCTTGTCGCTCTCCCCTGCGCTCGCTCTCTCTCTCTCTCTCTCTCTCTCTCTCTCAAATATAAATAAACATTAAAAAAAGAAAGAAAGAAAGAAAAACTAAGAAACTGTCCCAGATTAGAGAGTTAGACTAAGGAGACTAAAGGCAACTTGATATCCTGGGTTCCATTCTGCAGTAGAAAAAGGGCAGTAGTGGAAGAAACTTGTGAAATCTAAACAAAGTCTGTATTTTAGTTAGCAGTGTTGTGCTGATGTTAATTTCTTCATTTTGATAAATGTACTATGATTGTGTAAAAGATATAGGGCAATGCTCCAGATGATCTTTACAACTTTTCTGTGAATCTAAAATTATATTCAAAACAAAAGCTTTAAAATTACATCACCTAATAATGTAATGAGTAGTATTTAAGTAATTTAATACCTGTTAACCTCTTAGAAAAGTGCACACACTAAATATTTGACAAATGTCAGCTGTTATTTTTATTGTTAATTTTATTTGGCAGTTATATCTGTAAATAATAAGGCTAAAGTTATCCCCCATTTGGTTGAATATTTAAAACTTTTTTTAATGTTTATTTTTGACAGAGAGAGAGACAGAACATGAGTGGGGAAGGGGCAGAGACAGAGAGAGGGAGACACAGAATCGGAAGCAGGCTCCAGGCTCCCAGCTGTCAGCACAGAGCCCGACGTGGGGCTCGAACTCACAGACTGCAAGATCATGACCTGAGCCGAAGTCGGACGCTCAACTGACTGAGCCACCCAGGCTCCCCCGATTGGTTGAATATTTTAATAACATCTTTCTTTAAATTGAAATACTTTGTGAAATACTAAAAGGTGTAAAGAGAAAAGTAAAAATTATTTTAATTCCACAATCTGGGCATATCCACTATTAAGTTTGTGTTCTAAGGGCACCTGGGTGGCTCAGTTGGTTAAGCATCCGACTTCAGCTCAGATCATGATCTTGTTGTTTGTGAGTTTAAGCCCCATGTTGGGATCTGGGCTGACAGCTCAGAGCCTGGAGCCTACTTCAGATTCTTTGTCTCCCTCTCTCTGCTTCTGCCCCACTCATGCTCTCTCTTGCTCTCTCTCTCTCTCTTAAAAATAAACGTTATTCGTGTTCTATTCCCTGTCAGCATTTTCTGATATAATACTTATGCATATGTGTATTAAATATGGTCAAGATAGTTTCTCACCAAGTCCTGTAATAAGGGTGTCTGCAAGAAGAGTGTTCATGGATACCTGCAGTAAAAGGGTCTTTCTTAGAGGGGATAGCAATACTGATCAATACTTAGCATGTAATATGTGCCATGTGGTCTTTCAAATACTTTGCATATATAATTTCATTTAATAATCACAACAGTTTCATAAAGAAAATATTTTAATTATGAACCCAACCTTGTAGAGGAAGAAATACCTTCACTACTAGTATAGGGGGAGCCATGGCTTGATCACGGGAGTCTGCTTAGATAGAGCCCATGCTATTAACTGTTATCCTATTCTGCCCCTGTTAGTTGCTTTTACAAGACATCCCAGGCACAAGCCTGAAAACTTTAAATCATGGCTTGAATTTTATAGGTTTGAACTTTATGTGAAATAATGCTACAAATTCCTAAGAGTTCTGGCTGGCATTTTACAACTTCTTAGTCTGTTCTGTTCAGCTCAATGCCAAGGAAATGTTCCCTGCATTTCACCTGGAAAAGTGATGAACTTGGTTCTACCCACCTTATCCTGTGGGTGCAATCCTCAGAGTCACAACTTAATGTCTGAGGCATTCCTCATGTTGGGTGAGCCTCTGGGTTCAGATGTTTGCCCATCTCCCTACTCCCACTCCTGACAGTGAATATTTGTAAAATTTTGAAACAATGAATGGTAATACTTACCATAGACTATTTGAGTCTTTTTCTCTGAGGAATAAAAGAATCCAAGAATATAATCTTAAAAGTTTCACAAAGAAGTTTATTTTGATGCCTTGGAAAGGTAACTGAGAAACTGAGTGATACCAGCAACAATGGGCATGTATTTTGAAACAGAGTGGTGCCAACCCATGACCAATTCACTAGTTCCTTTTCATTTTTTTTTTTTTCAAAAGATCTGAACTACCAAAAACTGAAAGTAGTATTTGAAAATTTGTGATGTCACTTTGGTCTCTCCTTTGCACTTAAGGAGTCCCCTTTAATATTACTTACAGGGCTGGTTACGAACTCCTTTAGTTTTTGTTTGTCTGGGAAACTCTTTATCTCTCCTTCTATTGTAAATGATAGCCTTGCTGGATAGAGTATCCTTGTTTGAAGGTTTTTCCCATCAGAACTTTGAATATATCATGCCACTCCCTTCTGGCTTGCCAAGTTTCTATTGAGAAATGTCTAGCTAGCCTTATGGGTTTTCCCTTGTATGTTAAGGACTACTTTTGCTTTGCTGTTTTTAAGATTTTTTCTTTATCACTATAGTTTGTAAATTGAATTAAAATATGTCTTGGTATTGCCTGCTTTTGTTGATTGTGATGGGAGTTCTCAATGCCTCCTGGATCTGGATGTCTGTTTCCTTCCCCAGATTAGGGAATTTTGTACTATTATTTCTTGAAATAAAGACAAGAAATGATCAGAGAAAATCTCCAGAAACAGCAACAAAACAAGGAATAAAATAGCAATAAACATATATCAATCAATAATTTCTTTGAATGTAAATGGACTATATGCTCCAATCAAAAGACATTGGCTATCAGAATGGATAAAAAAACAAGACCCATCTATATGCTGCCTACAAGAGACTCATTTTAGACCTAAAGACACCTGTAATTGAAAGAGAGGAGGTGGGGAAACATTTATCACACAAATGGATGGCAAAGAAAGTCTGAGTAGCCATACTTATATTGAACAAACTATACTTTTTTATTCTTGTTTTGTTCTTATTCTGCTTTGGTATCAGAGTAGTACTGGCCTCATGAGATGATTTTAAATGTGTTCCCTCTGTTCAATTTGTAAGGTTTTGATAAAGGTTGTCATTAATTATTTTTTTAATGATTTGTAGAATTCACCATTGAAACCATAAGGTCTTGGACTTTTCTGTGCTGGGAGATGTTTGGTTGCTAATTCAACTTTCATTCTTGTTATTTGGTGTAAGGAGTTTTCCTGTTTCTTGGAATGAGGATTCATGATTGTAGATTACTACTAAATTTCAGCTAAGTTTCTTATTTTTTTAGTTCCTTGAAGTATAATGTTGTTTATTTGAACTTTTTTTTCTTAATACAGCATTTATAGCATAAATTTTACTCTAACTTCTGCTTTTGCTGCATCTCATAGGTTTCGGAATATTGTGTTTTCTTTTTCTTTTGTTTTGAGACATATTTTGATTTGCCCTTGATTTCTTATTTGGTCCATTGCTTGTGCAGTAATTCGTTGTTTAATATTTACATATTAAATATTTGATATTTACATTGTGGATTTTTTAGCTTTGTTTTATTGTGGATCTTTAAATTTGTACCATCGTGTTTGGAAAATACACTTGGTATGATTTCAGTCTTCTTAAATTTGTAATATTTGTTATGTCTCTTTTTATGTGAATTTTTTTCTTTTTATGTAATTTAACTAGGAGATCTGTCTGTATGTGCTTGAAGAAAATGCATATTTTATTTTTCTTGGATGGAATGTTTTATATATATATATCTTTCAGAACCATGTATTTGGAAGTATGCTTCAAGTAAAACATGTTCTTGTTGAAAAGAAGAATAACTTTAACTGAGAGTACTCCTTTAAAATAAAGCATATCAGAGGGAGGTTGGTGGGGGGATGAGTGAAATGGGTGAAGGGGATTTGTCATGATGAGCACTAAGTAATGATATATAGAATTGTTGAATCACTATATTGTACACCTAAAAATAATATAACATTGTACGTTTACTGGGATTAAAATAAAAAAAAAACAATACAAATTTCAAATAAATAAATAAAATTTGTGATGTGAGGTAGTGGCTGCAGAAATGAAGAGGTTGATTTGTAGTCCACTCAAAAACTCTTCTGAGCTGAAAATATCAGAGAGTAGGAACAGAGGGTGCAATAATTTACATATTTATAGGCAGAATTGGCAGTTATTGACCAGAACTTTTCTGAGTGGGTTATTCTTGATGAATAGTATCATGTGTTAAATTGAGTTTGAGTATTCATGGATGACTGAGCTGAATTTATTTTCAAGCTTGGAAGCATTCTAATTGTCTGTATAACTGAGTAGTGTAATTGACACTGTATGTTAAAAATAACCAACTTGAACACATTTAGTGTTTTTTGCTCCAGTAGCATATGTATGTTCATTAGAAAGGTAACATCTATGTTTTTAGGCACAAATAATTCAGTCATTTTATCAGTTCCAAACAGTGCAATGTCTATTATAAAACTTGAAGTATTAGGATCTGTATGACTCGATCTTTTTTCACATGCAAATTCTTGGGTTTTGCCTGCAACCCCCACCCCTTATTATCTTCATGAGAAATAGAAATTCTTCTGATCCATGAGCACTATCCTTAATATAAAGTTTTCCTTAATATAACTCATTTTTCCTCTGAGTATCTTCAAGACTTATTGCGGCACCCCTCATATTACACATGCTATATACGGCTTATATCACAGCTGTATAAATAGTCATGTTCTACTGTTTGCACTTTTCAGATGAAGTACACTTTTAGCAACACAATACTGATTAGAATTGTTAGAGCATATTAATTAGAATTAAAATCATAACTGTTTTTAACATTATGGGAAAAATGTTTTAAGTATCTTTGCATTCTGCAGCTATCCCAGGGCTCTGACCATATGAAGTGCTCACTGAGAATCTGTTGAATAAGCCAATTAATGAACTTGTACCCCTTTACTAATAAACTTGATCCTAAGAGAATAGAAGAGTAATGTACTTTTCTGACCTGACAGAACTGAGAGGCTTTCTTTAGGATGTTAAACCAAACCACTTATTTACTTAGCCTGCAAATTCAATGTAAAATGCAAACAGATGGAAAGGAGAGTTTGTATAGATGAATATTAAATTTATTAAATAGGTCTTCAGTAACTTATCACTTAATGAATGCTGAATAGCAGGATTGTGCCTCTTCCCGTGGCAGTCACAAAATTTAATTGTACAAATAACTCATGCTATATGTGCTGTGTTATCTTTATTCACATTCTGTACATCAAGGGAAACATCCAACTTGGTTACTTGAAAGACAGAATACTGAAATAATATCAGAGCATAATTTTAATAGCTTTTGAAGTTCATTTTAGCAAAATTCTGGACAGCATGCTGCTCCAGTACTAAAAATGTATGCCAATAACACCTTTCTTCTTCTTATTATTATTTTTTTTTCCACTTTTGGAAAATGACAGCATCACCTTGGGAGAGGTCAGAAAAACTGTTCACTATGCTTGTCATTCATTGGCTTTAGGTAGTTGAAGGTTAAGATGATCAGACATACAAAATTACATGGAGGAACTGTACAAGTTTCATTGCCACAAACACACTTTTCATTCTAAGAGTTTCTTGTATTTTAAAATGTGCTAGTGCACAACCAGTTGATTTATTCATGTGTTATGGGGTATTCAAAACAACTAGAAATATAAGAAGCTTGTGGAAGGTAAGAAAAGACATGGGGCAAGGAAAAAGATTGAGCAGAGAAACTGTGATACAGACAGAGTACAAATATCAGCTAGACAGATGCCCAGCTTTCAAATTTGAAGACAACTGAAGGGCATTTCTATAGAATGGCACCCTTTTTGGTACACAGTGGCCCACTGTAAAGTAAAAATAAGAATGCCCAATTTAAAACTTTTATTAAGGCTTACTCCTCAGCATTTTTCCTAAAAACATGGCAGTTTTAACATTAATACACTCCTCTGGGGCTGATTCAAAGGTCCACATTGATTCTTTTCCAAAGATATAATCAGCTCTCATTTTCTTTGTGTCAAGGCCTACTATATTAATAGTTCATGCTCCCTTAATTTGTACTATCCAGGGCTTTGGATCAACTAATTAGTTTTCTTAAATCTAGACACAATTTACATTGTAGTTCTGAGTTGTGACAAATGATCTCTTCCAACATACACACGATTTAAGAACAAGGACTGAAACATTCCTATGTTTTACATTCTAAAACAAAAATAAAACTGGGGCATCAGGATGGCTCAGTTGGTTAAGCATCCAACTCTTGATCTTGGCTCAGGTCGTGATCTCACAGTTCATGGGATCTAACCCCGCATCTGGCTTTGCTCTGACAGTGCAGAGCCTGCTTGGGATTCTCTCGCTCTCTCTCTCTCTCTCTCTGCCCTTACCTTGCTCTCTCTCCCTCTCACTCTCTCTCAAACAAATAAACATATCAAAAAATGAAATAAAATAAAAGTGTAGTTTATGGATAAGAATAGGTAAAAACTGAGTCTATTTGTGAAGCAGGGCTACAGATGTGATTCTCAGGGTCACACATGTAGCTCAAAAGCATTCCAAAATTATTTGTGCCATCTGCATGTGGTGGCAGAGCACAGAGAATGGAGCTAGATACAAGCAGGTATTTTGAGAATTCTGTTTTCACCAAAGCACTGCTGTGTCAGAAGAGGGCCCATAGGAACTTACTTCCTTTCTGTGCCTACAGAATATGTTGAAAAAAAATAAACCAGGCTTGTTGCTCATCACCCTCTTCTTCAAGGAGATTTTGAACATGAAAGCTTGTGACCTTCTAAATTCCAAACATAGAAAGATTTATTGTATTTCATAGCAGGAAGATCTTTAAATGTTGTGACTCATTCAGAAAGACTTTTTCATTATGGAAAACAACTTTATAGTCCTTGTGTAGTTGCTCTCTGGAGCAGTGTTATAACTTTTATAACTCTACTTTCTACTAAACTCAACAGGGGAGGATTCTCCTAGGGAATGGCACAGAGACATATCTCATGGCCTCATTTAGGAGGGTTTTGTTGTACCCGTGCCTAGAAATGAGAAGTGTTTGGAAGTGTTGAAAAAGTACATTAGGATATTCAGCGGAAGAAGATACCACCATCAGCTGTTTACAAATCCAGTATTCCAGTATGGGTTCGTCATTCGTAAGCGGAACTGTCGATCGCTTCCGTTCTGTATAGAGTCAGCAAAGTTATTTGCTAAAGGTTGCAGAGCAAGTTGCTAAAGCAAGAGCAAGTTGCTAAAGGTTGCATAGCAAACGAAGATAATTCCATCTTTAGAATCATTAGCCGTTTTCAGTGTTCCATAACAACTTCACCAATGTTGTGAAGCCATAACAGTTTAAAACCGCGCGCTCTCTGTGAAACTCTAATGAAAGAAAATAGTTGATAGCTTCTGATAATATATTTCTTTGATTGTTTTCTCATTGCATCTATTGCCTGCATGATATGCAGTAATACTGGTAGTAGTAGCAGCAGCCACAGCAGCAGCAGCAGCAGCAGCAGCAGCAGGAGGAGGAGGAGGAGGAGGAGGAGTAACAGCAAGAGGAGCAGTAGCTCTAGTAATAAGAGCAGCAACAGAATAGCTATGGTAGTGGCAGCAACAATAGCATAGCTATAGTAGTGGTAGCCACAGCAGTAGTTACACAAGTAGTAATAGCAGTACCAGCAACAGCTTTAGTAAAATAGCAACAACACAAAGAGTAGCTATTGTAGCAAGTAGCAGCATCATAGCTAAGTAGCAGGAGCAGCAGCAGTAGCCATAGGAGGAGGAGGAGGAGGAGGAGCGTTACTAGCAGCAGCAAAAGTAGGACCTGCGTGTTTTTTTAAGATTAAAAAGAATTTTTTAATGCTTATTTGTTTTTGAGAGAGAAGACAGAGCATAGTGGGGAGAGGCAGAGAGTGAGAAGGAGACAGAGAATCTGAAGCAGGCTCCACGCTCTGAGCTGTCAGCACAGAGCCCAGCATGGGACTTGAACCCGCAAGCCATGAGATCATGACCTGCGCTGAAACAGGACGCTTAACCAACTGAGCCACCCAGGCACCCCATGGACCCAGATTTAAAGGAGGAAAAAGAGTATGGCCATGTACCAGGTACTCAGCTAATGTACAGGCATATATCAGAGACTATTGCAATAAACTGAATATCGCAATTAAGTGAGTCAAATGAATTTTCTGGTTTCCCAGTGCATATAATGATTATGTCTACACTATGCTATAGTCTATTAAATGTGCAATAGCATTATGTCTGATCTATAATGTAGAATTGAAGAATACTTTATTGATTGAAGAATACTTTATTGCTCAAAAAAGCTAACCATCATCTGAGCTTTCGGTGAGTCATAATCACTGACCATAGATCATCATAACAAATATAATAACAATGTAAAAGTTTGAAATATTGTTAAGTATTACTAAATGTGATACAGATATACTAAGTAAGCAAAAACTGTTGGTAGAATGGCACCAATAGACTTGCTCTGATACAGGGTTGCCATAAACCTTCCATCTGTAAAATATGCAGTATCTTTGAAACCCAATAAAATGAGGTGTGCCTGTACTGAGCACTTTATGTGCATTAGCTCATTTAATTCCCAGTGTATGTTTTATTGTTAGGCCTAGGAAGACATTTTAAGGTGTCAAGAGACTTGAATTTGAGAACCTCCAAAATACAGTGTTTATCTTACTTGCCATAGTTCTGAACCAACTGTGAAATAAAACATATGGGGGCCAAAATATTTTCTTTATTATTGATAAAGGTCACATAGGAGAATGTTATTTCTATGTCTGAGCAAGTGAGTTTCCCAATGGTGATCCCCTAAATTAGACACATTGATCTACCCTGGGGGAACACGAGAGTGTGTGCTTCTTAAGACATCTCACTCCCAGGGGAAGAAAACACAAGAGGGCTGAGCTCTGCAGGCAGAGCTTCTCCTTGCACTCATCAGTCAGGTCGGTAATTTCACTCTCTTGAGGCAGAGAGAATGTGGAACTGGAGCTAGGTCGGGAATAAACACTAATGAGCATTAGGAGTGGGGAAGAAATGTCTTCTGTGTCCCCAAAGTTTTCAGATTTGTTGTTGCTTCCTTGCCTGCTAGCTCGACCCACCAGACTTAACCATTAAGTCAATGTTCAAGATGTGCTAAAAAGCTCCCTCAAAGCACAAGGCTAACAATCAAGGAGTCCTGTTCTTCCTCCATAAGGTTATTCCCTCAATGAACGTCTCTAAGATTTGGAATATGCCCTTGAGACCACTGGCTGACAGTAGAGGGCTTTTGCCACTAGAAGGCTTTTGCTCAGTAAGTTTGGGCCCATTCTCAGATCAGGCACTACAACATATAATATATTTTTAAAAAACAAGCTTATTTCATTATATCATATTACCATAACATTATATTCCTCCAGGGAGGTAGGATTTACATTAGATTTTCCATTAGCCCTTGAATCCTGGTCTGTTTCCATCCATCATACCAGGTATTTCTAGAGCAACTCTCCCTGTAGTTACTGGACAACTATTAACCTGGTAATGAAAAGAAAAACTATCTTTTGAGGATAAGCGAGAGCCTTCTCTGAAGTGGCTAATGGCATCTTGGGAAAAAGAAATGGGTAAGAAGTATCTGAAACTGGCTGTTGGCAGTAGCAGATGTTTTCTTATGGGAGAGTGCTTAGTGTGACATCAGTTCTGAATTCTAATGAACTGTCCTTAAGGGGCAAGATCAGTTTTGTCATTAAAGTGTTAAAGGGCTTGACTACTATCACACTTTATCTGTTCTTTTATTTTGGAAAGTGGTAATTTGGGTTTTTTTCAAGACCACATTTTGTTTATGTGCCTTGTTCAAGATGTAGCAAGTAACATGTCATGCAAATCAGATTTAATTAATCTCTACTTGGCTTCCTTAATTAAAATAAAGAGAAGATGAATTCTCTTACATTGCCTATAAATACATCTTTCATAAATAGAGCATTTATAAAAGTGCTGAGTATGTGAAGTATATTCAAAATTGAAATCAGAAGATATTCATTCAATGACTCATCTAGGGACAATATCTTCAATGTCTAGTAATAACAAACCATTCCTATGAGATAACTTTATAATGAGTTTTAATTTCCCCAGAAAGATATACAAAAAATGATTTTTGAGGGTGAAGGGGAAATCTTCTTTTAATACCTACTCTTTCAATTCCTTTTTTACTTATTCTAATGAAATCATTTGTAGTTTTACTGATGGGTCATTTCATACTCAGCAATCAAGGAAATAGTTCTAAAATGTTAACTTTAAATTCCTTTTATTTCCTTATTTTGGGACAGAATATGAAGCATCAAGATTTGACCTTTTCCTTAACACCAAAAGTTTCTGAGGAAGGTAGAAAGATTAATTTGTTGAAATAGCACTGACCAATTTTTAACTATGTACGTGGATATACTAAAGAACCTAACTTACTATTCCAGGATAGTAGAGCTAGTTATAATATATGATCTAAATTATATTTCAGGCAAATAATTTAAACACAACTAGGAAAGATAATGTATAGACAAGGAAGAATTAGGAATTAAAGAGTCTAATATTTAAGGATTGAATGCATAGACGTTGGAATGTTTCTGTAAATACATATATGGGTCATTTACATCACACTTACATCATTAAGTGAGTTAAAACAGGGGCGCCTGGGTGGCTCAGTCAGTTAAGTGCCAGACTTCAGCCCAGGTCATGATCTCACGGTTTGTGGGTTTGAGCCCCACATCGAGCTCTGTGCTGACATCTCGGAGCATGGAGCCTGCTTCAGATTCTGTGTCTCCCTCTCTCTCTGCCCCTCCCCTGTTTGCTCTCTCTCTCTCTCTCTCTCTCTCTCTCTCTCTCTCAAAAATAAATAAACATTAAGTGAGTTGAAACAACAACCACTACAGCAACAACAACAAAAGAAAGACCTTGGGTGATGAGGTAAAGATACCGAGTTTATTTCTGGACACAATTTGAAATGCTGCTTGGACATCATTATGGAAATTACCAGTGAGCATTTGAAAGTCTGGATCCTATGCGCAGGATAGGACCAGACCACAAAGATAGATTTGAGATACATTCATTTTGTCTGATATTTGAAGAGTAACTAGTGGAGTCACTATACTCATTGATGGAATATCACCCACAGAGAAAATAAGATGAAAGGCATGGAAATTGGTAAAAAATGATTTAAAAAAAGTTTTTAGAAGCAGTAGTCTTCAAAGAATTCTGACTAGAGAAGATCAGAGTAATAGTGGGGAGAACTATCAACCAATAGGTTCCATGTAATACCAGATATATTCCTATTAATGTTAACACTACATTATATAAAGGTTTTTTCTTCTTTTATTAGTTTTAATTTTCCAGCTTTATTGAGGTATAATTGACAAATACAAACTATATATATTTAAGGTGCACAGTGTGATAATTTGATATGTATATATACACACACACACTTTATGGAATAATTACCACAATCAAGCTGATTAACACATCCGTCCTTTTCACATGGTTACCAACTTTTTATATGTGCAACAAATACACTTGAGATCTCTTTTAGCAGATTTCAAGTATACAATACATTCTTATCAACTATAGTAACAATGCTGTACATTAGGTAAAGTTTTATATTACTACTGTGAAACAAAGGGGAAGAAGAAACCATGATGGATCTATTTTGTTAGGTATTGATGGTGACCTGGGCTACAGATGATATCTCCGAAGTGAAGGTTTCAACATAGTGTCCCTATAAGAGCTCATACATTCTTTCTTCTCTTATTCAGGTTACATTTGGAAGGCTCTGATTATTATGATCCAGCAGGATGACTCAAACAGCTATCTATGTGTCAATGTGCTCTATATTTTGGTAGTTTTGTATCTTGTCTATAGATATGAATTATTTGATTCACAAGGGTCATATGATTTACTCTGTTTATTTTCAGTTTCCTATACACTTTTAACCATAAATCGATCTCTGAAGTCCCAACTGACAATCAAGTCAGTATTGGACAAATCTGGGACTATGAATTGACAATGAATTGAGAATATGTCATTTTCATCAGGCAAGGTAGGACCTCAGTTTCAATTCATAGTAGAAGCATGAATTGACATATTTCTGACTTCCTACATCAAACATATTTACCTACCTCTAGACAAAAATTAGCCAAGATGACTGCCTAACTCCTGTGAATATATGTAACCTGTATTTGAAGTTAAATTCCATGATACTACTAATAAATCATTTTTTTCCAATTGCACATGGTTAAGGACACAGATCAAGTCATTTTGTAGAATTTAAAATTTTGGAGAAGGAAGTTGTATTTTGAATGTGTGCGTACATGCTTGCATGTAGGTGAATATGTGCTTGCACGTGGGAATACATCTAATTTAATCACTTTTAATATAGCCAAGATTACTAGCAACCTTATTACTAGGAAGAGGTAAAAAAAAATACCTCATATGACAGATTTGGAAACTGTGGGCTGAAAAGCTGAAGTAAGCTCTGATTACAGAGGAAGCTCCTTGTCTAATCTGACTTTGTATTGCACTTAGCATGGTGCCTGGCCATCAGCAAGTTTGCTGTGACTAAATGAGGGACTTATAAAGATTCACTCTAACTTGCTTAGTTACAAAATGAGAATTGGATTCAATTTACCTAACGCCATTTTTTTAGCATGCAGTAAAGAAAATAAAAGCAAGCTTGTTTTCCTTGAAGTGTATAAATTCTAGTTCCCGCATTTGCATGAATGATTTTATTCTACATGGATCATCACAGCTTAAACCATAAAGATCAGTGAGAACACTGTATGTTTGGTATGTAGTATGAAATGTAAGTGAGTCTATTAAATCATGAATTTCTCCTACAGGTACATTAGAATAAGATGCATGTACATTTAAATGAATAAGTTGAAAATCGAAAGATTAATAAGTTCCAGTATGACAAAGAAACAGCTATTTAATTAATTATTGTAGTCATACATAATGCCAACTCACATTTTAAGACATGAACTCTAAATTTTATGCTGTTATAAAAAAATTTGTTCTGGCATATAATTATTGTCCTGACATCTATTGGTTGGACATATTTTAATAGTGAGTTCTGTCAATTATCTGAATTTAAAAGCGACCTCAGACCTCTAACCTTTGAATCAGAGCGACTCAAAGAATTATCTTCTGGGTCTTGTTTGGTTTTAAATGCTCCCAAGAACAGGCTTTCACACACCAAGGTTTCTGGAATTCAATACAACAATGCATTTTTGTTCTGCTAATAAAAATGCCAAAAACTTTCTACAGTGTCATTTAAAAAATCTTAATAATTCAATTATCATCTAATACATTCCTGTGAGAAAAGATGAGGGAATTTTTTAAATATAAAATTTCATCTCAAGAGCTAGATATTTTATATATGTAATCAGTCTGACACAGTTGCATCACAAATTTTCATCTTTGCTTCAAACTTAGCTTTGAGAACTTTTTAAAATTGTTTTAAGAGGTATAAAATACCATAAGGTCAACACTTTGAACTAGCTGAGAAAATACAAAAGGGTGATCATTTCAGTCACAAAATCCAATTGTATGATACTAGCTTGTTGAAGAAAATGGCTGGATACCTGATTTCCTAGACTCATGCATTTTCACAAACATTTTAGTTTTTCATTAAAAATGGATTTGACTAAAATTTTCCATTTTTTGTGAAACAAAAAAGCCTATTATTCCTTGGTCAGTTGTAACAACAAAAATTGTTCAGCTCCCAACTTTACTCTGAGGACAGAATGTACTTTTATCTTTTCTCTGTTAGCAGTATACTTTGGTATTTTGACAATGGGAAGAATAGGAATTGCATTTTATTGTGACTAACATCAGTTCAGAAATTTCGTTCTTTTGGCATAATATATATATTTTCTCCTTAGAATATAAAAACCTCTCCATGATGTAAGTACATTGCTGGGACTTATTTGGAATTCTGAAGCAATGCCTAAGAGTCAACAGTGGAATCCTAGTTTACATGATATTCAGCTGAAAGAAATTCTCCAAAGTACAGAGACATAGCCAGAATTATTCAGTGGTAAATTTTCTAGTACTAACCAATAATTATAGCATATTTCATTTGTGTAACTCAAATAATTCTTAGGGGTTCTCCTTTATTTTGAAACTCTTACCATATTTTTCTGCTTCTCAGACTCTCAAAAGTGTATGGAACTATGACAGATATATGCCTGAAACAATAAAAGGAAGTTGGTTAGTCTTCTGGGATCTCCTATTTGAATCATTTACTTGCAGGGAAAACCCGTTTTGTATTAAAACAAAGTGGCAATTTTAGATAAAAGAATCAAAACATCATATTTTATTTTAAAGATAATAAAGGAATCTCCCAAAGAAATCACACTACTGCTTGCTTGTGCAAACTCATTTCCACTAATTCCCTAACAGGCACCCATGCTCCAGTCCTCCAAAAGGATGTCTCATGATCTAAATGTGCCTTCTTTCTTGCGAATCCAAGTCTTTACCCTGTATGTCCTCAACATTGAATATCATTCCATATCTTTTCCTGGCCAATTTGTAGTCTTAAAAGACTATTAGCTTCGTCACTTCTCAAACCTTCTTCCTTGACCTGCTCAGATGCAGCCATAACTGCGTCTGGGTTACCATAGCATTTTGTACATATTTCCTTTCACAACTTTTCTTATGTGTATTGTTTAGTTATCTGCCATTCTTACTATGCTGTGTGCTCCTTGAAGACAAAGGTAGTATATTTAATTTTTGTATGTCTAGTTTTTTGAAAGAATTAATATCTTCTCTTCTATCTACACCCCAATAAGGTATTCCATACCCAATAAGTCCCCAGCATATACTATCTAGCTGATGTCTGATTTATTCAAATCACTCCATTATAAAATATTGTACATATTAAATATTAAGATATGTATAATTTATGTCACACGTATTTTCAAAAATTATGAGGCACCTTTCTAACATACCTAAGGAAATATATATCACAAACCCAAGATGAGGGAACCAAATTGAGTTTTATGAATCTCATTTAGTTGCTCTTTACTTTATCATCCTTGAATATGTGAAATTATAAACTGGACATTAAACCTTAATGTAAAAATTTTTTAAGCTATCCTTTATCTTACGTGAGATGGAAGGTGAGACAGAGTGTGTTATCAATGTTTTGGAATTTAGTATCACAATGCCATATACCAAATGTATGGGGGCCAATTGAATAACATTATGACAACATTCTGGGAAATAATTCTTGTCAAAAGTATTTCCAGAGGTAATTCTTGATCTAGTTATTTTGCCTGATGGCTGTGTCAAGTTCTGTGTAAATGAACTTTGGTTCCCCTATGGAGGGAGGAAATTAGCAAGTAAATCAGGTGTGAAGAATTCCTAAGAGGGGAGTCTTTAATGCTGCAAAATCTTTTAAAGTGACCCATTCCATATAAGAATATGTCTTAAACACTGATTTATAATGAAAAGTTCAACATATATTATGCTTGATCACTAAGAATCCTATGATAATTTCAGAGAGGAAAATTTGAAGTTAAGATATTTTGTAACACATGAAGATTATTAACAGTAAGATAGTGGTAGAACGTATGAGAAGAGAGAATATGATTTTTATGTTTTTTTTTCTGTAGCTTAGGACAATCTCTTTATTTACTTATTCATACCAGTGGAAATCTCTCCAGCCATTTCAGATAGATCAAACATAATTAACTTTGTTAAATATACATATGTAAAGGTTTGATATTACCCAATTTGTAAAACAGCTAATGTATCCATGGTGTTATCTGCAGCCTTATCTGGGTAATATTTCCTAGATTAATAACGTAAAACTTCTATTATTCCAACCACATTAACATTTTCCTTTTGTGTAGCCTCTATCAATATGTATCTATACCACACACTTTGGTACTTGGATCATAATTTCTTTTATTTCTCTCTCTCATCTACCCATACAACAACAGAAACCAAGATATAACAAAGGACATTCCTCACTCCTTCAACTGGGTCCAATGCCATAATCATACTCCTTGCCTCTTCTGCCAGCCATTTGAGATTCCATAATTGTTACTAGTTCAGGCATCACTTTTGGTGGGCTAGACTTCTTACTTAATGTGGAAATCACTGAGGGGTTTGAACACCTGATTACCATGTCCTTGTCAAGTGGTAATTGCTAACATTTTCTATTGATGGCTATTACAAGGCATGAAAGCACCAAGAGCTGCCCTGGTAACTTTCCTGTGTTCTAAACATACTCTTCCTTACCACCATTATATAGAGACTATTCTACTTCTGAAAAATAGGATCAATTACTACTGCCAGTGTCATAATTTCCTTTTTAACTCAAGATCCAGCAGAAAGAACTATGAATGACTAGATGGCCATGGCATTGGGTTAGGTGGAATTCTTACTGTATCATCTGATAGAAGTTTCCCCAACTAAAAACCAGAATATTTAATCTGGCAGATCCCTAAAGTTGAACAAATAGGAATTAGAAGTTCCCTAAGTGGGCAACTGGGAGTAAGGATGAGAGAGTATGATGATGCAATTTATGTCTGACCTATAATCTCACCCTGAATACCCCAGTGCTTAGCCTGACTTCCAGCTTGTTTCTTTTACCTGGATTCCAGGATATTAATTAAAGCCTCTAGGAGAAGTCCTTGATAAGTTACTGACTGGAATTATCTGTGAAAATTCAACATCTCTTGACCCCTGAGGTTTAAGTGAGCTCATAGTTTTTCTATGAGATACAAGCCTAAGGTTCATAGTAAAAACCCCTCAATAGAGCAGCACTTATTGGCTCACTTCCTTCTCTATCACATTTCCTTACATGCTTACTACTGAGCCTTTTGCCTCTCCAATAAATTACTTGCATGGGATCCTTGCCTTGGTTTTAGTATCCGGAGGAATCCACATTAATTCAAAGAGGCCACTCGTATTTCTAGTCCTTGATCATTGGATCCAACTATTAGCTATTAGGGTCATGGCACTGCATAATTGTTTCTACTTCAAAACATATATCATATCTTGAAAAAGTTCTGACTATATATATATATATATATATATATATATATATATAGTTCTGACTATAGTGTCACTTTTCTCAAACTGTTACTTATAGTTACACCTTTAAAAAGCCATTCAACTTCCTATCATGCCAGTTGTTTTTGGATGGTGCAGTAAACTCAGAGAACCAATAGATTCTTTGGTTGCACATTGTTGCACGTGTTTCACTATAATGTAGGCCCTTTGGTCAAGGCAATGTTACATAGGATCCCATAATGGCAAGTTAAACACTCTGTGAGCACTTATATAGTAATGCTGGCTGAGAGACTGTGAATAGGGATGGCAAACTCATATATGGAAGATTCTAATCTTGCTAAATATGAATGCTGCCTTCCTCCCCAATTAGATGGAGAATTTCAATAAAAGCAATGTGTCATCCAGGGGCTGAATTTGCTCTTTGAGGAATGGTACCTTACCAAGACTTTGTATCGGTCTCTGTTGCCACTGAGAGGTCACAATTTAAAAGCAGTAGTAGCTAAATCAGCCTTGGTGAGAGGTAGCCCATACAGTTGGCCCACACATAGTCTTAACCCCTTCTACCATGGCTATTCCATTCATGGATCCTTCGTGTAAGCACTGGAGTGGCCAAGTATGGAGGCTACGTAGCATCACCTTTTCTACCTAATTACTGAGAGCTTCTCCCAAGACTCTGGTGGTCATAGGAATCATCCAGGCAGAATCGTAGGTGCTAGCAGTTGAAAGTTGTTGAGTCACCACACATAGATATGTTGAGGGCCAAACAGATGTAGGTAGAATGACAACTGTGTCTGCCACAATAATGGACACCATTAAATACATTTTTCATTTAATTGCTCTCATAACCTTGGTGAAAGTTAACTATTAGTTTCTCTTTAATCTAATTGTGCCTTTAAATCAATTGGTTTATAAAGTCTAAACAACTTCAGTACTTTTGTTCCAATTATTATGCTCCTTTCACTAAACTCCAGCAACATTTAGAGTTCTCCAGTAGCAGATTTCCTCAAAGAATTCCTATCTTTGCTTTCGGAACAGTGAATAGAGGACGCCTGGGTGGCTCAGTCGGTTAAGCGTCCGACTACGGCTCAGGTCATGATCTCAGTTTGTGGGTTCAAGCCCCATGTCAGGCTCTGTGCATAGCTCAGAGCCTGGAGCCTGCTTCAGATTCTGTGTCTCCCTCTCTCTCTCTGCTTCTCCCCTGCGCACACTCTGTCTCTCTCTCTCAAAAATGAATAAACTAAAAAAAAAAAAAATAGAATAGTGAATAGAATATTGATCATATCTGGCCTTTGTCCTTCCCAGAAAATGTAATTTAGATAGTATGATGACATTAAGAAATGTTATAGGTAATGTCAGAGCTTCCAATAAATCTCCAGAAAACAGAGCTGAAGCCATAATGTTTCCTGTTCAAGCTAAAGCAAATTACTTTCTGGTGAGAAATCAGGAAAAAAAAGTTATTCTTTCAAAGTAAAAACCACTATCAAGAAGTTAGAAAGCTGTAGGCATAATGCTTGCCCAGATACATATTACAAAATGGTAATTTAGTGTCAGCTTGCTATATGGAATGCATAGTGAGCACAACTGTTTTGGTTGACGTTCCCAATCCTTCTTTCAATGACTATTTGAGACTGAGGCCATGGGGATGGGAAAAAATATCAACCTATCCAAAAGCACAGAGAACATGGAAGCCTGAAATCAGATTCAAAAACAAACATACAGAACCTCATGCTGTGAAGAAACATACTGTCCCTACTGTTTGGTTGTTTCTATTGATTTGTTGGGTTAGAAGCAGGATACACATCCCAGAAAGAAGAAATTCTCAGCTTGGTACTTCATTACCAGAAATGTTGTCTCTGCCTGAAGGTCTGTGTAACCCACATAACTCAACCTGTGTGTGGTGGCAATTCAGAGAAATAGTCCCAGAAAAAAAATCTCTTTAATTCTTGGTTTGTTTTTCATTAAATAAAAGTATCTTAAAATTTTTATTTACTGTCTCAACACTCTCAACATCTTTCCTTCAAACTCTCTCTTTTTGTCATTTTCAGCTTCTTAACACAAATTCCAAGACATCATCCATCTGTCCTTTTGGATACTTGGTACCTGCCTGCCCTTTCTCACTCTATATTCTTTGTGCTCTTATTTTCTTTGTGAATAATTTCTCTTGTTTCAATTTTTTTTCCATTTTATTATACATTAATAATTGTACTCATGTCCTCATGAGACATTAATATTTGTCCTAGATCATTGTCCAAATGGATGGGGACTTCTTTGCTAACCGTTTATATCTAATGTGGTTAGAAATAGCAAATGCTACTTATATCAAAATTACATATGTATATATGGAGGAGGAGTCAACATGGTAGAAAAGTAGAGCGACCTGAGGTTCTCTTGTTCTTCAAACACAACAGTATTGAGGTCAAAAGACTTGGAATTCCAGGAATCCAGGCTACAGAGTGAAAGAAACATTTCCAGGAGCCCACTGGGACAGCTTGGCAGGACAGACAGTTACTTCGATGAACAAATCAAAAGCACACCTGGTGAAAGGTCCAAACCACCACTACAAGTAGGGAGATAAAGCAACCAGAGTCACAATGACAGAGAGCATGCAACACATTCCCTGAAGGGCCAGGGTCTGGACGGTGTATGACTGTCCTTTTTAATATACTAGTACTTGCAAGGTGCAGGACACATAGCAAGCTATTAAAGCACTTAAAAGGCACAAAACTAGACAAAATGATGAAATGGATGAATTCTCCTCAAAAGAAATTCCATGAAGAAATGACAGCCAGAGAATTGCTCAAAACAGATATAAGCAATGTATCTGATCAAGAATTTAGAATAATAGTCATAAGACTAATAGCGGGGCTTGAAAAAAGCATAGAAGACAGCTGAGAACCTATTGCTGCAGAGATCAAGGACCTAAGAAATAGTCACGATGAATTAAATGCCATAAATGAGATACAAAACAAACTAGATGTAATGACAGTAAGGATGGAGGAAGCAGAGGGGAGAGTAAGTAAAATAGAAGATAAAATTATGGAAAATGATGAAGCTGAAAAAAAAAAAGAGAGGAAAATACTAGACTATCAGAGACCTAAGTGATTCAATGAAATGTAATAATGTCCATATTATAGGAGTTCCAGAAAAGAAGAGAGAGAGAAAGGGGCAGAAGGTTTACTTGAACAAATTATAGTTGAGAACTTGCCTAATCTGAGGAAGGAAGCAGACATCCAAGTCCAGGAGGCATAGAGAACTCCCTTCAGAATCAACAAGAATAGGTCATTGCCATGGCACATCATAGTGAAAATGGCAAAATAAAAAGATAAAGAGAGAATTCTGAATGCAGCTAGGGACAAAAGGGCCTTAACCTACAAGGGTAGATACATAACCATGGTAGCAGACCTATCCACTGAAACTTGGAAGGACAGAAGGGAGTGGCAGGAAATATTCAATGTACTGAATAGGAAAAATATGCAGCCAAGGATACTTTATCCAGCAAGACCGTCATTCAGAATATGAGACATAAAGGCTTTCCAAGACAAACAAACACTGAAGGAGTTCATGACTACCAAACCAGACCTTCAGGAGATGCTAAGGGGGACTCTGTGAATGGAATGCTGCAAAGACTACCAAGGACAAGAGACATCATCACAAGCATAAAACATAGAGATAACACAATAACACTAAATCCATATCTTTCAGTAATTAGTCTGAATGTAAATGCACTAAATTCCCCATTCAAAAGACATAGACTATCAGAATGGATAAAAAAACAAGATCCATATATAGGCTGTCTACAAGAGACTCATTGTAGACCTGAGGATACCTGCAGGTTGAAAGTGAGGGAATGGAGAACCGTCTATCATGCTATTGAAAGTCAAAAGAAAGCTGGAGTAAACTAGTTTACTAGTTTAAACTAGTTTAAACAAACTAGTTTTTAAACTAAAAACTGTAACAAGAAATGAAGAGGGGCATTATATCATGATTAAGGGGTCTATCCATCAAGAAGAGCTAACAATTACAAATCTCTATGTCCCCAATTTGGTACAACCAAATATATAAATCAATTAATCACAAACATAAGCAATTCTTATTGATAATAATACAATAATTGTAGGTGACTTTAATCTTCCACTTACAGAAATGGACAGATCATCTAGGCAGAAAATCAATACAGAAACAATGGCCTTGAATGATACACTGGACCATATGGACTTGACAGATATATTCAGAACTTTTCATCCAAAAGCAGCAGAATACACATTCTTCTCTAGCATAAATAGAAAATTCTCCAAAATAGATCACATACTGGGTCAAAAACAACCTTCAATAAATATAAAAGGATTGAGATAATAACATGTGTATTTTCAGATCACAATGCTATGAAACTGGAAATCAACCACAAGAAAAATTTTAGAAAGCTTCCAAATGCATGGAGGTTAAAGAACATCCTGCTAAAGAATGAATGGGTCAACCAGGCAATTAAAGAAGATACTAAAAATATATGGAAGCAAATGAAAATGAAAACACGACAGTCCAAACCCTTTGGGGTGCAGCAAAAGCAGTCTTAAGAGGAAAATACATTGTAATTCAGGGCTATCTCAAGAAACAGGAAAAAAATCCCAAATACAGAATGTAACCTCACATGTAATGTAACTAGAAGCAGAAGAGCAAAGAAACCCCAAAGCCAGCAGAAGAGAAATAATAAAGATTAGAGCAGAAATAAACAATGTATAATCCAAAAAACAGTAGAACAGATCAGTGAATCTAAGAGCTGGTTTTTTGAAAGAATAAACAAAATTGATAACCCCCTAGCCAGACTTCTCAAACAGAAAACAGAGAGAAACCAAATACATAAAATCACAAATGAAAGAGGAGAGACCACAGGGCACCTGGGTGGCTCAGTTGGTTAAGTGTCCAACCTCGGTTCAGGTCATGATCTCATGGTTTATGAGTTCAAGCCCCACATCAGGCTCTCTGCTGACAGTGCAAACCCTGGGTCCTGCTTTGGATTTTGTGTCTCCCTCTCTCTCTGCCCTCCCTCCTTTGCTTGCACTCTGTCTCTGTCTCTCTCAAAAATAAATAAACATTTAAAAAATTTTTAAAAAAGGAAAGAGGAGAGATCACAACCAACACCACATAAATACAAACAATTATTAGAGAATACTATGAAAAATTATATGCCAGAAAATTGAACAATCTGGAAGAAATGGAAAGATTCCTAAGCAACCACACACTACCAAAACTCAAATGGGAAGAAATAGAAAATTTGAACAGATCCATAACTAGTGAAGAAGGTGAAACAATTATCAAAAATCTTCCAACAAATAAGAGTCCTGGGCCAGATGTCTTTCCAGGGGAATTTTTACCAGACATTTAAAGCAGATTTAATACCTATTCTTCTCAGACTGTTCCAACACTAGAAATGGAAGGAAATCTTCCAGACTCACTCTATGAAGCCAGCATTACCTTGATTCCCAAACCAGACAGAGACTCCACTAAAAAGGAGAATTACAGGCCAATGTCCTTGATGAACATGTGGCAAAAATTCTCAACAAGATACTAGCAAATCAAATTCAATAGTATATTAAAAGAATTATTCACCATGATCAAGTGGGATTCATTCCTCGGCTGCAGGGCTGGTTCAATATTCGCAAATCAATGAACATCACATTGATACACCACAGTAATAGAAGAAAAGATAAGAACCATATGATTCTGTCAATAGATGCAGAAAAAAACATTTGACAAAATACAACATACTTTCTTAATAAAAACTCTCAAGTAAGTCGGGATAGAAGGAACATAGTTTAACATCATAAAAGCCATATATGAAAGGCCCACAGCTAATATCATCCTCAATGGGGAAAAACTGAGAGCTTTCCCCCTGAGATCAGGAACACGACAGGGATGTCCACTCTCACCACTGTTGTTTAACATAGTGTTGGAATTCTTAGCTTCAGCAATCAGACATCAAAATGAAATAAAAGACATCCAAATTGGCAAAGAAGTCAAAGGTTTACTTTTGGCAGATGACATGATATTCTACATGGAAAACCCGAAAGACTCCACCAAAAAGCTGCTAGAACTGATGCATGAATTCAGCAAAGTTGCAGGATACAAAAATCAATGTATAGAAATCAGTTGCATTTCTGAATAATAATGAAATTGATGAAGCAATAGAAACAGATATAATGAAGCAACAGAAGATTGATTAAGGAATCAATCCCATTTACAATTGCACCAAGAACGATAAAATACCTAGGAATAAATCTAACCAAAGAGGTAAAAGATCTTTATGCTGAAAACTGTAGAAAACTTATGAAAGAAATTGAAGAAGACACCAAAAAAAGGAAAAACATTCCATGCTCATGGATTGAAAGAACAAATATTGTTAAAATGTCAATACTGACCAAACCAATCTACACATTCAATGCAATTTGAATCAAAATTGCAGTAGCATTCTTCTCAGAGCTAGAACAAACAATCCTAAAATTTGTATGGAACCACAAAAGACCCCAAATAGCCAAAATAATGTTGAAAAAGAAAACCAAAGCTAAAGGCATCACAGTCCCAGACTTTAGCCTGTACTACAAAGCTGTAATCATCAAGTCAGTACAGTATTGGCACAAAAACAGACATACAGACCAATGGAATAGAATAGAGAACCCAGAATTGGACCCATAAATATATGGCCAGCTAATCTTTGACAAAGCAGGAAAGAGTATCCAATGGAATAAAGACAGTCTCTTTACCAAATGGTGCTGGGAGAACTGGACCACAACATACAGAAGAATGAAACTAGACCACCTTCTTACACTATACACAAAAATAAATTTAAAATGGATGAAAGACCTAAATGTGGACAGGAAACCATCAAAAGCCTAGAGGAGAAAATAGGCAATAACCTCTTTGACCTCAGCCACAGCAACTTCTTACTCGATAGGTCTCCGAAGGCAAGGGAAATAAAAGCAAAAATGAACTATTGGGACCTCATCATGATAAAAACCGTCTGCAAAGCAAAGGAAACAACCAACAAAACTAAAAGGCAACTTACAGAATGGGAGAAGATATTTGCAAATGACATATTACATAAAGGGTTAGTATCCAAAATCTATAAAGAACTTACCGAACTCAACACCCGAAAAACAAATAATCCAGTGAAGAAATGAGTAGAAGACATAGACACTTTCCAAAGACATCCAGATTGCCAAAAGATATATGAAAAGATGCTCAACATCACTCAACATCAGAGAACTACAAATCAAAACCACATTGAGATACCATCTCACACCAGAGTGGCTAAAATTAACAACTCAGGAAACAACAGATGTTGGTGAGGATGTAGAGAAATGGGAACTGTCTTGTAGTATTTGTGGGAATGCAAACTGGTGCAGCCACTCTGGAAAACAGTATGGAGTTTCCTCAAAAAATTAAAAATAGAATTACCCTACAGACCCAGCAATAGCACTCCTAGGAATTTATCCTAAGGATGCAGGAATGCTGATTCATGGGGGCACATGTACCCCAATGTTTATAGCAGCTCTTTCAACAATAGCCAAATTATGGAAAGAGCCTAAGTGTCCATCAACTGATGAATGGATAAAGAAGATATGGTATATACATACAATGGAATACTTGGAAATGAGAAAGAATGAAATCTTGACATTTGCAACAACATGGATGGAACTGGAGGGTATTATGCTAAGTGAAATAAGTCATTCAGAGAAAGACAGATATCATATGTTTTCACTCATATGTGGAATCTGAGAAACTTAACAGAAGGCCATGAGGGAAGGGAAGGAGAAAACAATAGTTTCAGAGAGGGAGGCAAACCATGAGAGACTCTTAAATACAGAGAACAAACTGACAGTTGAAGGAGGAGGTGGGGGGTGGGGAATGACTGATGAGCATGGAGGAGGGCACTTGGGATGAGCACTGGGTGTTGTATGTTAAGTGATGAATCATGGGAATCTACTCCTGAAGTCAAGAGCACACTTTATACACTGTGTGTTAGCTAACTTGACAATAAATTATATTTTAAAAAATTACATATATATAATACACATTAACATGTGTCAGTAAGTGCTAATATGAACATATATTCATATATATTCATATATATGAGTAAATATAATTAGTATTATGGAGAGATTTGCTAAGCACTATTGGAAATAATTTACATATTATAAGTCATGCAATAACGTATAGGAACTCTAAAAAGTAGAGTTGGCCTCACAGTTGAGAAAGACTGAGGCTCAGTGAATTTATACAAATTGACCCAAGTCAACACGTTGCTAGTGAGCAGCAGAGGTGGAATTTGAAACCAGGGAATTAGGTCCTAACTCTTAAATCACACTCTGAACTGTCTTTCTCAGAAGAGCTTTGAGTTCTTAGACTCTTGAATTCAGAGATCAGAAGGTTCCATTAAAGGGTAGCTGAATACAGTGTAGCCGAAGCCAGTTATGAGATGGTAGAGGAAGTTTTAGTCAGAAAGTTGCTCTTATTCTTCTGCTGCCCAGAATATGACTATTGACTTTCATTTATGTTTTATAAACCTCATTCCTGGTCATTGGTAGTCAGGGTGAAGTTGTCGTCAGCTAATAACATTGCCTACCAGAGCAGTTGCTTCCGGTCTCTAAGAGGGTGAGGTGCTTGAATAGTCTAGGTGTTACACTCACTAAATCAACTTGGAATCTGCTTTATGGAGGCATTATGGAAGGAGAGTAAAGTCTTTCATTGTCATTCCTAAAAATACCTAGATTCATAATGGTTATCTTCTGAATTAAACATGAGTTGGTTTTTATTTTTCACTGCATATATAATACATGTTCCCTAGAAGAAAGGTCAGGAAATAAAGATAGGCAAAATGGAAATACATAAAATACATTAATGTATCTGATTCTCTTCCTTTTCTATGCTCACAAATATTTTCAATCTTAATGAAGTCAAATTATATCCTATATCATGCTATATACTCTTCTTTTCTTGTTTAATATATAATATATACAACTCCAGACCTACAAACTTAATTCTACATCATAAAATAACATCTACATTTTATTCTATTAATGAAAATATTCATTAAGCATATACTACATTGATACAATACCATTAGGTGTTCTTGATACAATTATGAATTTTTAAAAGTCCCTATCCTCATGAAGCTTACCTTCTAGTGGGAAGAGGCTACCATAAGTAAAGCAGTGAGTAAACTATGTCACATAAACCATGTGTGTCAGATGTAGACAAGTGCTGTGCAGAAAGTTTTAAAAGACTAGCTAAGGAGGATGAGAGTTTCCATTTTAAATAGTCTGATATGAAAAAGCCCTGAGAGGAAGATATTATTTTAGCAAAGATTTGATTTGACCAATCTTCTGTAGTGGATTCTTAGACTATGGTTACAATCATAAACAACAATGACTGTCTTTGACTTTTGCATAGCTGTCCATTTATTCTCCTAGGTCAAGAGATAAAAGCAAAGTTTCTGCAATTCAGAAAAGTGCATATCATGGATTCCTGAGATACTTTGTTACATTGTCTTCCAGAACATTTCATATCCTCACCAGCCTTTCCCCATGTCCTCATCAAATCTTGACATTCTTCATTCACTCTTCTTTTTAAATTTTGATAATCTGTTGAGGGAGAAATATTTTTCTTTTTTCTTCATTTATTATGAGATTATTATCAGTTTTAAGCATTTTATATTTAATTATATTATGGCATATTAGTTAAACCCTTAAAATTATTTTTATGAAAATTTTTTTCCCAAAGGAATACATGAACATAGTTTAATAATGCAAATGTTACCAAAACACCTATATCATCGTTATCTGCAAGAACTTTCCCTACTTCATCCTTCATCCATCCCAGGAACAATCCCCTTCAAGCCTAAACTCCATATTCTGGCACTTATACATTACTATATTTTTAAAGTTTTTTTTAAAGTATATTTATTTATTTTGAGAGAGGGAGAGAGAGATTGAGAGAAAGAGAGAGGAAGGGGCAGAGAGAGGGAGAGACAGAATCACAAACAGGCTCCGTGCTGCCAGTGCAGAGCCTGATGCAGGGCTCGAACTCACAAACTGGGAGATCATGACCTGAGCTGAGATCCAGTTGGATGCTTAACCGACTGAGTCACCCAGGCCTCCTATATCACTGTATTTTTAAATATTAATATATTTATACTTTTGATTTATTGATTTTAGATATTCATGTTTTCTCATTACAGTGTGATGATTTAGTCCACTCAACCACCTCCTATCTTGTGCTCCTCTGCCATCCCTGAAAATTGTAGTATATTGATACCTGATGTTACAGTTTATACTCATGAAAATGTTGTTCCCAGATGAGGGTTGTAATGTATTGTGATTATGTGTAATGTATTGTGATTATGCTGTTTTTCTTAGGATTTAATATTTGCTTTGTTTTCCTCTTTGCTTAATTTCCTGGTACCTGTTTCTAATTCTTTCTACACCAATCAAGAACTTTCAGTACTATTTTCCCCAAAGCTGATCATATAAGATGAGTTCCTAGTTCAATTTTCTTTTCTTGGAGACATCCATCTTGGAGATCTTTTATCTAGGATAATTGCCTCGCACATGTGATCCACTGTTAACAATTCTGTGATTTTCCTTTATCGTTATCTTCTCTGTACCTGCATCAGTACTTCTGCTTTCTGTACTCAGAGTCTTGCTATTCATTTATGGATTTACCCCCATTGATTTGCTGGAGAACACTCTTCAGTAGCTTACCAAGAAAGGATTTATGGGAGATAAGTAAGTGGGAGACCCTGCATTGTTCGATTTACCCTCACACTTGATTGATAGTTTGGCTACACATAGAGTTTTAGGTTGCAAATCATCTTCCAGATTGTAAAGGCATTACTCCATTTACCTTTTACCTCCTAGAGTTGTTGAGAAGTCACAAAGCACTCTGATTCTTCACCCTTTGTATGTGAGCTGTTTTTCCCCAGCCTTCTGGAAGCTTGCGTATTCCTCTCATTACCTCAGTGATCTAAAATGTTAAAATTATGGACCTTAAGCCAAGATGTTTTTATCTAGCTGGTCTCTGGGCCTTTTAGTCTGGAAACCCATGGCTTTCAGTGATGGGAAGTTGTTTTTGAATTATTTCATTAATGATTTCCTCCCTTCCATTTCCAATATGGTTAAAGAGGTGGCATAACATAATACATGTGTGTGAGGGGCACTTGACATATATATTTTTAAAACCTTTTTCTATGTATGTTTATTTTTGAGAGAGAGACAGAGAGTGTGCAAGCAGGGAAGGGACAGAGAGAGAGAAGCAGACAGAGAATCTGAAGCAGACTCTGCTGTCAGCACAAAGCCTGACATGGGGCTCAGATTCATGAACTGTGAGATCATGACTCGAGGGGAAGTCAGACACTCAACCGACTGAACCACTCAGGTGCTCTAGGGATACTTGATATTTTTAAATTGTTTTTTAATGTTTATTTATTTTTGAGAGAGAGAGAGAGAGAGAGAGAGAGAGAGAGAGAGAGAATGTGAGGAGAGGGGCAGAGAGAGAGGGAGACAGAATCTGAAGCAGGCTCCAGGCTCTGAGCTGTCAGCACAGAGCCCAACACAGGGCTCAAACCCATGAACTGTGTGATCAAGACCTGAGCCCAAGTCAGATGTTTAACCAACTGAGTCACTCAGGCTCCCTGGGGTACTTGATATTTTAATTGTACTAAGGATTAATAGTGGGGATCCTATATTCTTTATATTAACTTAATAAATAAATTTGATTAAGTATAGTCATAGACTTTAACAAAGCGTCATATACTCTTCCTTTTTTGAAAGTAAAATCCCAAAAGTTGTAGAGATTTTTACTGGACTTTTAATCTGTGTTGGAAGTTTAGGGTACCAGTGCTTCATCCGTCACATCCTGGGCTCTGACCAAGTTGCAAGGTGGCAAATAAAAGTAACAACTTTACTACCTGTGATACAAAAATTTCTGATAAACCTGGATTAGATGTGGCATTGACTCATCTCTGTCTCTAAAGTGAATTTAACCACACCTTCACCAGATTGCAAACTTTTCCATGGAGAAAGAGGTCCTAATGCAATGAGTTTATCATGTGAATGCTGAAGAGGAGAGAAGTTGTTCTGCTTAAGATAGTGATAGTTCAAGAGAAAGGAAAATGAGAGAGCCATTTTCATGTCTGTTTGATTTTAATGCAGTCATTCTGCCTTTTGTCAATGGACTCTATGAATGTCAGACTTACCTTAATTTCACCAGATAGATCTCCAGTAGAAGGGAGAAAGTAAAGGTCATGGAGAATTCTTGAGTGCTTATTCCAGCTTTCTTCAAGTGGCAAAGAAAGCAGAAATCTTTTCTTTACTGATCTTGGCAGGGACATGGGAAAAGTCACAGGCACACCCTTGCATCTGCATTTGTGATTCTCAAAAATTTAGCATGCATAAATACAATCAGGGATGTTAAAGTGCAAATGTATGAGTTTCACTTCAGAGATTCTCTTTCAGCATGTGTGAATAAGACATCAGGAAGTCCAGGAATAAGCATTTTAATAAGCTTCTCTGTTGATTGTTTTTCATATGGTCCTGGGATTCCACTTTGAGAAACACTCAACATAACATCAAGTATCTGTATATACATTTTTTAAATTGAAACAAATAATAAACCCAGAAATAGCTTCCTGAGTTTATGGATTTTTGTTTTGTTTTGTTTTCATCAGAGTGAATGAGACATGAAACCAATCCAAAACTTAATATTGTATAGGTTTGTTTTGTTTCACATTCACTAATTGATCATCTCCTATGGGTAGTCACCTTACTAATGTGAGTTCCGAAATAGCAGGTAACATTTATTATTATTATTATTATTATTATTATTATTATTATTATTTCTCCATTAAACCAATGCACCAGAATTTTTCTCCACTCATAGCCTCTCCATCACTGCCAACAACACTCTCTTTTCTTTCTTTCTATCTTTGTTTTATTGCCTGTGTAACTCCTAATAATAAATATTTAAGATTTTATTTTAGATGTCATTCTGGACTTCAAGCTTGAGTCACAGCACTATGTTATTTATTCTGAAAGAGCATTGTACATGTCCATTTGCCATTTTCACAATGGTGATAGAAATGTTTGAATAGTTTACCAATGCCTTTCTCCACCATTCAACTGTAAACTCCAATAGAACACATCCATGTTAGTTTTTTTAGCCTTCGCTGAAAACTACCTCCTAAGTATTCCCAGTTCTTGGTAGAGTTCCTGCTTTGGTATAGCTACTAATTCAATGAGCAAAGTATGTAAGATTCTGATTATAAGGTACAATAAACCTGTATCATGAAATGAAGTCAGAAATGTTAATAGACCTGTTTTGTTAGAGGATTTAGTATTATAAACATTGTATCAATATTTTGTTTTCTAACTTTATTCTTATTTTCTTATTACATCAGTAACACACATTTTGTATTTTTCTCTACATTCCAAGCAGTATTAAATAATCCCTCTTTAGGGTTTTTTTCCCTCCTTAAGTTAAACTTTAAAACTGTATTTAAGGAATCAAATCTTACAAAATCCTGGAAGATTTTGGTAACGATATTGATAATTTCAGGGAAATTAATCAAGTACCTATTGATTTAAAAGTGTATTTTATTCGTAGTTTTAGTATCTTGCCATGGAAGATACTAGCCCAGCCTAGCAGAAAAGTGCAATATGTATAGCATACTTTGACATTTTAAAAGTTATATTAATTCCATAACCATTTTGAAATGCTGGGCAAACTTAAAAAAAAAAAAATCCTACATGACCTTATTTGCATTTGATTCACAGTTAATCAGGCATTTTGAAAGTTAATTGGATAAAACACCGTGATATGGTTGAAATTTGGCAACATTTTAATGTTAATTTTTACTCTACTGTGAAAAGTTTTTATATGACATACACTCCCTAGTTTATTTTTGTGTCTTAGTGTGGATTTACAAATTTACTACAGGTATCCTGAGCCAGGAACACAATCAGGTTTCAGGCCAGTTTGATACTGGCCATTCTTAATTCTCATGAGAGTAGGACTTGGACAAATTGTTATGTCAGTGGGACTGTGCTGTCTGTGGAACTTAATCATTTTCTTCAGATTTGAAGGAGAGTGATGAAATTTGAAGTCATAGGATATTGATGTACAATTTAAGGATTAAGTTTTTTTATAAATCAATTGTGAACAATGGATTATTAAATTAAGTGTTGACTTCCTAGTATGAAACTTCAAGAATAAAAGTAATGTTCTCCAGTTATAAAAAATAAAATAAAATAAATAAATAAATAAATAAATAAATAATCCCTCTTTAGTAGCAAGATTAATAACAATAATATTCATTGATTACTTCATTTTATTATTATAACAGTCCTTTGAAACAGGTAACACAATCATTGAATTATATTATTTTGGTTAGGATTTTACATATAATTGATTCCTTTTAGATTTTATTATTATTATTTAAATGATACTGAAAAGTAAGCACTTTAATTGTGGGATTTATATGGAACACAAATTTTAGAGATAATTATTTGAGTTTCATCATGGCAATTAAGATTGATTATTATTATTATTATTATGGCAACTGGGACATTATAGTTTTTACATTATAATTAATTCCTTTCTATAATAAGGAATTCACTTTTGTATTCTATGCTGAGGGACACAATTAGAATCATATTTATAAAAGTTATCTTTATGATATTAGTCACAGTTTATATTATATTGCTACTTAATGGTTTTATAAGCTAAATAAAAATGACTTCCATTTTAATATAAGAAGCTAATTTCTAGGAAAAATACTAATATCCCATTTATGTCTAATTTATTTCAAATTAAGTTTAAACAGAAAGCAAACTTAATATTTTCTAATTATCTATATAGGAAAAAATAATTTTAGAGAACCTATTTAATCTTTAATAAAGTGTTAACGGTTCAATTTAACTATGCAGATTTAAAGAAAAAGGAATCAGAAGACAGGTCTAAATGGAAGATGTCTAATAACTAAATTTTGAAACAAAACACCTCAAACTCAGCCTTGAAAAACATAGTCTTTTGCATAAGTACCTATATTATACAATAATTTGCTTATAAATTATATTTTTGTAGTTCCAAAAAATTGATATTTTGTTCAGTGCCTTTTTATTTAAGTTTATTTATTGATTTTGAGAGAGGGAGAGAGAGAGAGAGTAAGCATGGGCAGGGGAGGGGCTGAGAGAGAGAGAGGCCCAGAGAAAATCCCAAGCAGGTTCCATACTGCTTGTCAGTGCAGAGCCCAATGCAGGGCTTGAACTCATGAACCGTGAGGTCATGACCTGAGCTGAAATCAAGTCAGATGCTTAACTGACTGAGCCACCCAGGCGCCCCTCAATGCCTCTTTTAACTGATGAATTAGTAGAAATTTTCTTCAGATGATATTCAACTTGTATTTTTAAGTATTCACAAGTTAAAAGATAAAAATGAAATTTATAGATATTCAAGCTGGATAGCAATATTCAGAAATAATTTTTAAATTAGTATTAGTGAGTGACTACATTTTACTGAAATTAATATTAATTATTATATCCTTGTATTTACTAAACATTCAAATTTCACTAGAATCTACTCACTTTCTATTTGAGGTTTGAGCTTTTCTTTGCACAAGTAAGCAAATGTTACTTGGGTGAACAAATGCCGTGTGAATGATCCCCAGCATGGTGCACCCATGTGACCCAGCATGTCTGCTGTCATCTTCACATGGTTCTCATTTTTCCTACACATGTCCTTTGTAGCCAGGGCGGGAAGCCTAGAAATTACAATTGATTGACTCTCTTGCCATCTCTAGCTTAGGTTTCACCACTGAGAGGTATACATAGCTTAAAAGGTGAAAGGAAGTAGATGTCACTATTCCCTTGACAGTGGTGGGCACTCTTTCAGTTGAGAGCAGATAGGTGATATGTCAGCAGAGTCCAGGTATTCTGCAAATCACCTGCTTGAGTGCTGCAAGCAGTGAGCTCATCTGTAGTGGTTTCTTGAAACTCCTGCAACTGGTTGGATTTCCTGCAAGCCGGAAAAGGGTTTGTCTCACCTCTGACCATACAAACTTTGCTGTGATTTGTAAACAACTAACGTCCACATCAGATACCATTCTATTTGGTGTATTTAGAGTGTTCTCTTTTTTTCCCTGAACTGAAAACTGACTGATACACCACTTATGGATTGAGCCAAATGTAGCCAACTAGGCATAGCTTCCTGGTCACAGGTTTCTCAAATTCATTAGTATGGCTTATAAAGAAAGCACAAAAAAAAAAAACAAGCAGATAAAACAAAACCCACCAAATTTTATTTTCACTTGGCTGATTTTTTTCCCAGAAAACCTATGTCTAAATTGAAACACACACACACACGTGCACACACACACACACACACACACACACACACACAACATTATACTGAAGAAGCAGAGATAACACCTCAAAAAATGACAAATGAGATCTCAGTGGGGTGTGTGTGTGTGTGTGTGTGTGTGTGTGTGTAAGTCTAAGAAAAAAGAAAAAAACTCTAAAGTTTTGTTTTTCTTAAATACATGGTAACTACCAGCTGGAGATAATTATGTAGTTTTAAAAAGTGTTTAGGTTATGGCTCTTTTTATCTACCTACCTACACATAAATTATATGTGTTCCTTTTCACGTTTTGGGGGGTGGGCAGGAAGGAATGGAAACACTCAGAGGACAGTGATGCTGTGATTTTGCCCCAGCACAGAGGTGAACCCACATTTATTAGTACTATTCAATTCGTAGCAGGTCCTCCCAGCCTCCAGTGTTGGCACCTCGATAGTCTTCCTCTGCTTTTTCAAAGTAGGTCATGACGTGTCTCCACTTTAAATTCCTCTGTGTCTTTCCACCATTCATTAGATTACATTCAGGCTCCACCCCTGGCTCGCAAGGTTGCCCACTTAACACGTCCTGCACTTGCCCCACTTCACTTCCATCTACTTTCTCCATTTACAAGACACTCCAACCTTGGAAAACACTGGCTGCAGTCTCTACCTGTAATATCGCTTGCATCTGAGAGTCTCCCATGCTCCCCCATCATCCCGCATCCACGGCACACCTTGCCTCTCCTCCAAACCTCTAGTCATCAGTTTGAGCATCAGCTCAGCACTGGCTCATCTGTTGTGTCTCTGATTTCCACTCCACAATAAAGAAGAAAATTTTATCTTTTCTCCTGCTCCTTCATAGTCTGTTGTACTTCTCTATATTGGTAGTTGTGACAGTTCACTGAAATTTTCTGTTTGAATATCCATCTTCCCCGTGGACTCTAAGATACCCAAGAACAAAGAGTACACCTTTCTGTCCTCTCCTTAATATGTGCCACTGCACATACTTGGTGCTCATAAGTGCTATAAATGCTTGTTGAATGAATAAATATATGTATATTTATTGGCTTATATATTTATGAACTATAGTTTATCACTATTAATTTGATTTCTAGAACTGTATCTATGACTGGTAATTGTGATGAAAGTATAAAGAAATTCATCCTGTTTTATAATACATGTTTTAAAAAAGTAATACAATCTGGCTTCTGTTCATATCCTGGATATAGACAAAATTGATTATTTTAGCTAAGCCATTCTCTGTGGCTATGAAGACAGGCTATTGTCTGCTTGTGTTTCATATTTTAATTGTCAGTTTCAATGAACCTAGTAACTACATATATCTCAACTACCACCTGTCCAGCTTTGTACCAGATTCTACTGGGGGACCCAGAGTCCAGTCAGTCTCTACTGTGCCTTGTATATAGCGAAAGTCAATAAATATTTGTAGCATGAATGAAGCCACTAATGTACAGTTGGAGGCAAAAAGATTAACACAGCTAAGCTAAGCATGGTCAGACAACACAAGACAGAAAACAAATTTTATGTGCATAACAGTGCCTGAAAAACACCTATGCTATTGACAGAGAAACATCTTCATAAGAAGCATGGAGTTTTAAATGTATGCCAGCAGCATCTGATAGGAGAATATATGCAATGAATAAGCAATACTAACTAAAAAAGATAAGGGGGGAAGGCAAAATAAAGCTGGGTCCCAAGACTAAATAAACTGGGTACAAAAGAGCAATGGTTTCTATATTCTTCCATAGGATTAACAAACATTACGTCTGATTCTGGAGGGGACAATTCTTGTTACATTTGGAAAGCTCTAATAAGCCTTCTTTCTTAGGAGAATGTAGAAAAGCATGGCTGAATATTGTTTTTATTTCTAAATATTGACCTTACAAGTTTTGTTGGGCTTATCCTGTGGTAAGGGTGGAAGAAGCGATGAGAAAGGAAATACAAAATTAATGACAAGAATAACCTTGAAAGGGGAAAGCAAACACAGAATGTGAATTTAAAAATTTTTTAATGTTTATGCATTTTTGAGAGAAAGAGAAAGAACAGGGGAGGGGCAGAGAGAGGACAGAGGATCCGAAGCAGGCTCTGAACTAACAGCAGCAAGCCAGATGTGGGGCTCAAACTCATAAGCCATGAGATCATGATGTGAGTCAAAGTTGGAAGCTTAACTGACTGAGCCCCCCAGGTGCCCCTAAAATGTGAATTTAAGGGACAGAATGCTGATGATGTTTGTAGTTTTGAAGGGATCTCTGGATTCTGGTTATCCAAACCATCATTTTCGCACAAATAGATGAAAGCATTATAATAATTCTATTAATTCAGCTCTGAAGAACATATTACATATATTTAGAATGCAAAATTTTGACGATTACAAATTCTTTTTATTTACTTACAGCTCATGGCACTCTGAAAAAACAGTTTTACTGTTTGCAAAGGCCTTATTGTTATTTGAATGATGGTTTCCATGCTTTTTCTTTCATTGAATTCTCTATTCTGAGTCACCAGAATGTTTTGAATTGTCTTAATGATGTCTGCTCAGATATATTACTTTGAGCTATAGAAAGATCATAAACTTTAGCTGAATAGAGAAGTATGATGTTTGGGGAGATGACTTATCATTTCCAATTTCATTGTCCTCAGGTAATGCATTTACCCATCATTGGGAATATGAAATGAGACAGTGTTTATCCAGCCCAAATGCAGAGTAGGCACAACTGAGCTATTATCCCCCTCTTCTCCTCTGTTTAATCCCAAACCTAAATGAGACAACTTTCTGTTTCAAAATAGAATACGTCCTTTTGTTTGTCCAAGGGCATTGACTCATGAAGTACTTCCCAAAAATTAAGCTGACCTAGCCTAACAGTCCAAAGAAATATTCTCCTATTTCCCAAAAGATTTGCAGCTGAGATAGCAGATTACTGTCACATAAACAAGGAAGATCCCTCAAGGTAGTTGACTTCAGCTACTGATAATCATCAGTTAAAAATTAGTTTAAACATTATGAAGGTCATCCAGCAGCTAGCAGGAAGAAAGAGAGCAGGTGACAAGGCAAAAAGTGAAGGAAGAGAGCAGGTGACAAGGAAAAAAGAAATAAGACTATTAAGATCAATACTAATAGTTGATGCTATTTACTCTGTGCCCGGCTCTATGCTAAACATTACTGGGGGGGCGCTTGGGTGGCTCAGTCAGTTAAGCATCTGACTTCAGCTCAGGTCATGATCTCACAGTCTGTAAGTTCGAGCCCCACGTCAGGCTCTGTGCTGACAGCTCAGAGCCTGGAGCCTGCTCCTGATTCTGTCTCCTCTTCTCTACCCCTCCCCCACTTGCTTGCTCTCTCTCTCTCTCTCTCTCTCTCTCTCTTAAAAATAAATAAACATTAAAAATATTTTTTTAATTACACATGCTTGGAATATTGCACTGATCCCCTAGCAACGTGGTTGTAGATACCAGTACTGTTACCATTTTACAAAGAAAGAAATTGATTTTAGCTTGGATTTGAGCCTACCAACCTTACTCCTGCAAAACCACCTGCAAAACCACTAAACTGGGAAGAGGCCAGGAGGGGGCAAATCTGATCAGATCAGAGAAGATCAGAATCTGTAGCTGCTTTAGTTCAGAAAAGGAGCACAGAGAATAGGAAAAGTGACAGGAAAAGTGCTACTAGTATTTATGAAATCCATCCTGTCCTTGGATCTCTTTAGTTCAGTCCCCATAATGAGTTAGATTTTGGTGGTCCCTCTGAACACTCCTGACCACTTATTTCCTCTCCTCCATCCTATGAACTTTGCCATGAGTATTTATGAAATGGCCCTGTAAGGTGAAAGTTCCTCAGTATGATTGATTTTCTACTTCAAACCCAGATCCGTAAGGTAAATTCTGTAGGCCAACAAGTCACTCAATAGCTTTTAAGCATTTGTTCTGGAGCCAGATGGCTGGCCCAGAATATTTCCTTCCTGCATTATTTCCTTGCCCTATGACCTTGGGCAAATTGCTTAATCTCTGGGCACCTCAGTGAGTTTGTGTATACATTTTAGATTAAAAAACTAAACCAAAAAAGACTACTGATAACGTTGATGTGAAGATTAAATCAGTTCATCCATTTACTGTGTTTAGAACAATGCCTGGCACATTGTAAATTCTTACAAAATGTTCAGGCAAATATTCTTGGTTTGACATAGTGATATTTGAATAAAAGTGTGAAGTGCTTCCTGCAAAACTGACATTAATGAATTCCGATGATAAAAACTAGAGACAAAAGTTAAGAAAAATCTAAAGTTCATGAAATTTTACTAATTATATCACAGGTAAACAGATTGTGATGTACAATGATGAGTCTGCCCCATTCTTCACACTCTGAAAAGAACAAAGTGCTCGTATTTTATGCATCCAGTTCTGCCATGAGGTGGTCACACTGACCAGGGGCAGGAAACAATGCTCATTTATCTTCGAGGGATTTATCTTCAGAATCGGCTACTCAGCCTTGCCTCCCTCCTTACTTTCTGTCCCTTCTCCATCAGCTGCTTCCTTATTTAGTTCTTTGAGAAACGTGACCACCATGGTGCCACGTGAGAAATAGAAGAGGAAGGGTAAGGAAAAGTTTCAGAAACTGGAAAAAAATAACTAGGGTCAGTTCCTCTCTGGGCCAAAAAATGCTATTCCTTTGTTACTCCTATTTTTCAAAGAAAATTTCAAATCTCAAGTTTTTCAAACTTCAGGTATTTTAAAGAAGGACTTAGAATTTCAAAAAACACTAAGAGATATGGAGAAATAAAGACAAAGAGCACTGCTTATTTGATCTTTTCAAATAAAATGGCATTTACAGTACTGATGGGCAGACCTAGTTTAAGTGTCCTTTTCACATTTGACTCCCATCAAGGTGATCATTGACTGTCAACCACTTAAAATATATAAGAGCCAACTTCCATGCATTTACATGGATATATACCTTAATATATCGTTCCTTATATTTGAAAATGGTCTTCGACAGTAGCATTTGAGATACAATATCATGAGCAACAAACACGTATATATGAGTAACAGGAGTTGATAAACAGCCCACTTCAGCGAATTTTACCCTTTTTATACTCCACACTGCATAGATTTTGCTCATCCATTTTTATAGTTTCTGGTTTTTTGTGACTTACAGTTTGCACTATTGTTTGCATGTTGTAAACATAAATCTGATTTTTATTAAAATGGTTTGGGTTGGGTAGGTATGAGTGTCTTTGGCTAATCCTTGAATCTTTAATGTTGGAAAACTAAGCATCTGAAGTACTAAGAGTATGATTCGTTCTATAAGGTTAGAGAGAGAATTGAGGGTTCAGTGTGTTTTAAATGTGAAATGATACATGTGTGGAAGTGAATTTCATAATGGCTTTGTGAATCTTTAGGCAGAATAATATTAATAAATTAGATGCTTAATGTAGGTTTGTTGAATAAAAGATTTTGAGCATCCTAAGGCAATGGAGGTGATGTAGGAGAATTATTTTTAAAATAGAAATCCTAAGGCTTGGGGGCAGAATGTAAAAAGAGTGGCCAAAGCCTTCATGGTCCCATGTCTCAGAGAGTGCCATAAATTGAAATGTGGTTTGGTGACATTCATTAAGTGATGAGAAGATAGGAAGAAATGCAGATTTCAGAGGGAAGTTTAGGAAAAATAGAAAGTTTTAAAAAAATATAGATTTTATTAGACACCTTTTTTTCACCTCTTAATATAACCATTTTTCAAATTTTTATTGAAATACAGCTGACACACAATGTTACAATAGTTTCAGGTGCACAACATAGCAATTCAACAAATCTATACGTTAACTATGTTCAACACCCATGTGGCTACCGCCTGTCACCACACAATGCTATCATGATACTGTTAACTTTATTCCCTGTGCTGTACTTTTACCCCTGTGACTTATTCATTCTCTAATTGAAAGCCTGTAAAGTAGACACCTTTTTAAATCTTCCTTTCCATTTAATCCCTGCAACATGGCATATCGTAAATACAAAATAAAAGGAAATAAAAATATAATAAAGAAAATAAACAATATGTTGAGTAAATAAAGGAATGGCTGAATGAGCATCCCGATTGGAATGTTCAGGGGCAGTTAGGAATATGAATCAAGAGTTCAGGATTAGTTGGTAAAATTGGGATCATGGGAGTGAATACAATTGCCAGATTAGAGTGTGTAGAACAAGGAAGAGTCTAAAATGGGTCAAGTTTGATAAATGTAGAGCTGAAAAAAAGGTGTAATAATCAGTCCCACAGGCATGAAAGGTTAGAACTAGAAAGAGATCAGAACATTTTTTAGTAATGTTGCTCCATCAGATACACACATGCGCACACACACACACACACACACACACACACACACACTGATATCACAGCTGAGAAAACAAGTCTGTATGTGTTAAGTACCTTGCCCATTGTCAGGTGGCTGATTCAAAACTCATTCTCTATTCAAGGTTCTAGGATAACGTGAAAACAGAATAATTGTTTTCAAGGGTTATGTACATCACTCTATGCGGCACTGTTTACACTTCCAATGGCTAAGTATAATATTTGCTTATTCAAAAGTCTTGGTCCTTTTTCCCCTCAAAGTCATGACTAGCAATAGCAGAAAATAGGCTAAATGTTCAAGTGCATATCGAGTGGTTTTTTGAGTGTTTTAGTATTTCCAGAGAACTATTGTTTTGGAGCTATTAACTTCTTTCATATCTCAATAAATTACAGTTTGTATTAGCTTCATAAAAAGGACATCTTTCATGTGTATGCAAATAGCTCTCCTTTGTGAATATTTATTTGTTTTAGACATTACATATAAAACATAAATATAAATGTTGTGAATAATTGGATTCAAACTTGCTTAATATCAGAGATTCAAAAAATACTATAAGACTAATTTGCAGTATCCAGAGATAACAATAACAAGAAAGTAAGAGGAAATAGGGCAATGTTAGTGTATTCTGTTAGGTTACAAACTGTATGATTGGTGAATATTCTTTTCTCTGTAACTCGTAATAGGATAGTATTTCAGCATTGTATAAATATCTATGACTTGAACTTGTAAGCACACCACGATTTAATAATTATACTTTACACAAAAAGTAATAATTCCTTTAACAAAAAGTCTAAATAAAATGACCCACGTGTTCCTGTCCAAGGCTTTGGTAAGAAGCATTTTTCTCTCTTCTGATAATTTTCAGCGTAGAGATTGTTCATTTTAGAAAGCTCGGCCTTAATTCATCATCTATCTTTATCCTGCCAGGTAAGAGGCCCTAACTACTGTTTTTTTAATCCTTACATATAACCATTAAAAACATGGTTTAATCAAACACTTTGATCAATAGCATTTGATGTCCTACTTCAAATGAATAATTCATATTCTCTCAAAAAAACTTTCCAAGTATGTAATAACCAAGGGATAATAATAAAATTTCATAGCCAGATCAAATAATAACTTCCAGATTTTCTTCTTCCAACGTGGCAGCTTGCACAGTGTATATTGAAGAGTCAGGGAGGGGAGATTTGTTTTCGTCTTTTCCACTGCAAATTACCTTGTGAGGCTGCACATCTTAAGAAAACCATTGCTGTTGTATGCAGTCGATTTATGTCATGCTTAGAGAGATGTGTGGTCAGCAGGGGACCCCAGTCACTGTGTACCTTAACTTGTTCCCAGGGAGAGGCCTGATTTTTTTTTTTTTCATTTGACTACTCCTGTAGACGGAAACATAAGACAGCCTTCACTAGTTTGTTGTCGATGTACAGAATTAAGCTCAATAATTCAACACGTTGTAGTTTTAAATTTTTAAGTGTTTGCAAAACATGCATAATTAGAGTAAATTTACAATGTTTAGAATGCAAAGTACATCTGAATCCTTATCTTCTCCTTAGTAGGGTCATTTGTGCAGTATGAGATAATGATTCTGCATGCTCAGAGCCCTTTGTGAGGTTATTTCTGACTGACCTAAAGAAGCTTGTATGAGTTATTTTGATACAGGCTTTAGTGTTGTAGAAGACAACTGAGTGAGTGTTGGTATAAGATCCAGACAGTGATGCCTTTTATTCCAAAGACATTTTATTTTAAGTTGGACATCAAATTCTCTAATTATTACTATGTTGAAATTTTATCAAATTATAACACTGAACAAAAAGATCACTTCTACTGGAATTTCTGTCTCAGGAAGTAAGATAGAATAACCAATTGTTTGGTTGGAAAGCATTAATCTAATATGAAAAGATTCCATCAGGCAAAAATAAGATAATCATATAAAAAACAGGAGTATGTGCTCCAACTTTAATGTGCTTTTTTCTCCTAATTGATGGCAATTAGAATTTCTTTTAAAAAATAAGTTTATTTTGAAGTCAGAAACAAAATAAAGATGAATACTGCTAGCATTTTATCTAATATTTTCCTGGAAAATTTCAATTCAAATTGATAAGAGAAATGCATAAGAAGTTTAGAGACTATAAAAGAGGAAGCAAAAATTGTCATTATTTTCAGCTGAGGATGATACTTAGAAAGCCAAAGAAAACTGACCAAAAAATATTAGAAACTATAATTCAATAAGATGATACTCAATTAAAAATAATCATTTAGAAAATATTAGAAAGTAAGGCATTGGACTGAAGATTAACAAATAGGTAAAATATCCAGAAATCAATCTATAATATCCAGAGGCTACAAAAAGAAAAAATGGAATTAACATAATTTATTGGCTAAAATCAGAAACTCTGACACCAGATCACACTTATTTGAAACATGGATGGTTTTTGGATGTATAACTTTGAAAATTATGATGATTATAATTGCAATTTCACCATGACATATAAATGTCTGTCAGTGAGTTTGTCAATACAAAACCAATCAGCAAAGAGATACCATAGACACCGATATGAACAGACCTGACATTTCAAACATGAGACACAGACTCATGTGTAATGCATGCTGCCATTTATGTCAGAAGAAAAAAATATGTTCATATTCACGTGGGAAACTTGTTGGAATATACATAGCAAATTCTTTTGGGAGATAGAAAAGCATTTGCTTCCAGGGATGAAGACTAGAAAAATTTGAAATATATTATGAAAAGAATGCATTGCTTTTAAGTAAAAACTCAATAAAACTATGAAATATAACAGCTTACATTTGTATTCTCTATACTATGGCATTATATGTATGACATGTGATACATATGTATCATTTTACATACATATGTATGTACATACATACATATATTTTACATACATATGTAAAATAAGAACCTATGGAGAGTTATATAACAAAATATTAATAGTGGCCATCTCTAGTACATTTTAAAATTCCCTTTTGCTTTTCTGTGTTGTCTCAATATTTGCTAACAGACATTTACATTAGAATCAGAAAAAATAATTTTCATGATACTTGATAGAGCCAGTTAATCAAATTTCATGTGTTCAAGTTCTTAACGGATTTAAAAATGACCCAAAGTTCAACTTGACTTACCCTATTCCATTTTGGTCCTCAGAAGAATATGTAATGAGGCAAATTGCAATAGTGTTCTCATCTCTAAAAACACAAACAGACCAAGCTAATCTGAGTATGGGATGAGAGTAAAGTGTACTAGGAAGTAACACATGAAGCACATAGTTCAGTACCTGGAACATAGTTCAAGTCAGTAAATGTTAATCTCCTTCCCCTTCTCCTGACCCTTTTCTGCAGGGACAGAAAGAAAGCAATAGCCCCAACATCTCTGGAGAAGCTGGGGATGTGGCATCATGGGGACAAGCCTTGCTTGCTTTGGCCTGTCACTGGCCATGTGAAACAAAGAATTAAAATAACTCTCTAGTAAGTTGAATTCCTAAAACCCTTCTTTTTAAAGAAAAATTTTTCATGTTTATTTATTTTTGAGAGAGAAAGAGAGAGAGAATGTGAGCAGGAGAGGGGCAGAGAGGGAGACACAGAATCTGAAGCAGGCTCCAGGCCCTGAGCTGTCAGCACAGAGCCTGACACGGGGTTTAATCTCATGAACTGTGAGATCATGACCTGAGCTGAAGTCGGACGTCCAACCAACTGAGCCACCCAGGCACCCCCTAAAACCCTTCTAAATCAGAGACAATGAATGTGAACAAACGCCTACTAAACATCATGTGAGAAAAAGCTAAAATCAAAATCTCATGCTGGGAAAACCCAGTGTGAATGGTTTAATTTGTTTTATTTGTCAGAGTGGACAGCAGTGTGGCTTTAAAGTCAGTCTGCTTGTATCCATGGGTCTTTCTGGTGTGGAATACCTTCCATCCACTGCTCTAGGGAAATTCCCCCAGTGGAGGCATCTAAAACACCTTGGTTCCTGGAATGCAGGTGGAAACTATCACACTGTTCAAAGTTGGACATAGGGGATGAGGAGAAATTCTTGAAAATGTTGTCATGTCAAAACCAACTTCTTGCAGAATGCTACAGTCAAGAGAGGATTGCTGAGAGTGGGTTGCTGAATGGTAAAAACAATTTCTAAAATGCTCTAGAAATTCTAAATTCCTTTGATCATTTGATATTTTTTAACACCTACTCAAAAGAAGTAAAAACTTTTTTAAAAAAAAAGTTTAATTATTTTGAGAAAAGGAGAGAGAAAAAGAGGGAGGGACAGAATGCAAGTGGGGGGGGGGCGGGCAGAGAGCAAGGGAGAGAGAGAATCCCAAGCAGGCTCCGTGCTGCCAGCGTAGAGCCCAATGTGTGCTTGAACCCACGAACCACAAGATCATGACCTAAGCCAAAATCAAAAGTTGGATGCTTAACCAACTGAGCCACCCAGGCGGCCCAAAAATATTTTATTTAAGTATGTTAAATATTCAGTCAAGACTGAGAAGGAAACTCAATTTGTTGAGTGCTCCCTACACATCAGTCATTATGTAATGATATGTATTTCATACAAACTCTCACCACAGCACAGATGGAACAGACAACTCAGAGGTCTGAGTGAATAGACCAAGGTCAACACTGCTGGAAATAGTCAGAGCCTACCTTCCAGTTTCCCTCCATCTGTGAAAGAAATCCTGTATTCTTCACTGTAGCATTATGTCTCAATCCTTTGAACTATATGTAACTTCCTCATACATCTTCTTTTGGATACTATGATAACAGAATTTTATTTCTGTACCCACAACCCAATAGTAAATTTGTCAACACCCATAAGAACCAGTTCTGCCTACAAACATCTGTGCAGCTGTAATAATCAATACGGAGATAATCATTTACAAAGCACTATTGTAAGAAGGGTAGTGAATACATTGCTTTAAGTCTCAACTCTTCCAGAAAATTCTGGCACCTTTATTTTCAGGGTTTGCCTCTGATGATGATTACAACTATCGGAAAAGCAGGGTACCCAATCGTTAGATTTGTGTTGGAAAGCAAAATGCTGTTGGTAGCGGAAAGAATACATTTCTATGGGCTAAGTGGAAAAGCAGTGATATATGCAATATTTTTGTCTTTGTTCCTGACAACCAGTATCTCTAAAAGAGTTAATTAGATGACATGTTTTGAATTGAGATGGAAGGATAGAGCATGACATTAAGTTCTTTGAGGAGAGGAATTACAGAAATATGAGGTTTGGGCTTTACTGTGCCAAATACTTATGTATTGCACATATACACATTTTGAGGCAGAGTACATTATTTACAAATAATAAATATTTTGGGACGAGAAAAATGCATAAATAATGCCTAAAGATTAATATAACATCTATATATTGGATTATATATTAGATGATAATGCTAAAATCTAAACTAACATAGTAACAAGAATTTACGCAATAATCCTTTCATGAAGTAACCAACAAAAGACAACAAATCCCACAAAGGCCTTGTTTTTTTTTCACTGTACACCAAATATTCATTCAAGAATTAGTACTTAGGCCCAAATAGCATAGCATTAAAAGTTACAGATCACACTGATCTAAGAAATTAGTCATTTGACTAGGATTTTGTCAGGAATACGCAATGATTTTGAAGGAGTAGAAACAATTTACCTTAGGTATCATTTGAATGCATAGCAACAGAGATAATTGACAATTTAAAGTCATTTTCATCTCTGCCTCATCAAGTTCTTTTCTCACAGAACACTATCTATACATTTTTTTAATTTTAAAGTGTAATTATGGGTTTTTTTTTTTGAAAATCCCGCTGCTGAGTCTTCTCTAAGGCTATTCAAGAAGTTTATTTATTTATTTACTTAAAATATTTGTTTATTTTTGACAGAGAGAGAGAGACAGAGCATGAGAGGGGGAGGGGCAGAGAGAGAGGGAGACACAGAATCCGAAGCAGGCTCCAGGCTCTGAGCTGTCAGCACAGAGCCCAACACGGGACTAGAACCCACGAACTGTGAGATCACCACCTGAGCTGAAGTCGGATGCTCAACCAACTGAGCCACCCAGGCACCCCTCAAGAAGTATATTTAGGGGAAAAAATAAACAAGCCAACCTCACACATTATACAACATGAGAAAGAGCAGGACTTTTCTCAAAGGAAAATTGAAATGCCCCTCTGATTCTTCTGGCCTTTTCTTAAACCAAATGGCTGGATCATATAAACCACAGGAAAATAGTTAGGGTTCCAGGATTTGTGGTCACTTTACTTTTTTTTTTTTTTTTACAATCTTGTTTATACCCCATTGTTGATCACTCTTCACTTATTTCTTATTATTTCTAAGACCTTTTAATAATATATTTCACAAACATTTTGAATTATTAACATCCAAACTACTCAGCAAAAACCCAGAAGATAGAGTGCCTTTGTACTCTTTTAAAACATTTAAAATCAACAGAAGGTAAATACGAGTATTTTAATACCCAGTTTAAGGCAGTATCTGAGTACAGGCATAAAAAGAGACACACAAAAAATGTATTTGAGGGAGGAAAATGGAAGAAAACATCACTTGCAATTCAGAGGATCAGATAAAATTGCGTGAAGTAAAGTATATTTAAATTAACCAGACTTAAACTGCAGGTGGGGGGTGGTTAGGGAAGGAGTTACAGATGGTTCAGTGACTAACACAGATGCAGAAGTCAGAAAGAAATGGGATGAGATTGAAATAAGATGTTCTTCTGGACCTCAAAGTGCACAAAAAGGAGAAGAAAATGAGATCAGTTTTATTTTAGTTTTAGCTCCTAAATGATGTGATTGGACTCTAATCAGAGAAATTGCTGTACCCACCATACAGGACCTGTGTTCACCAGCCAAAGGACGTGGGGCGGGTGCGTGTGGGGGCGTGGCCTCCAGCAGCGGAAAGGCAATCTCACAAGGGGGTGGTGTCTAACAGCATTGCCATGACTGGGGACTTAAGGCAGCACACCTCCTTGTCCACCACAGAACACTCATTCTGCCTCTCACATCAGCTTTGTTCATACGTGTTATGAGAGCATTCCCTCCAGACCCAGACTGGGTCTTTCTTCCTGGGGAAGATGTACAAGAAGAAGGTTATTGGGATGATCTACAATTCACTCCCAGCCTCTGCAGCTGGTCTCAGGGCCAAATTGATCAGCTCTTTCTACCACCATCCCCTCAAGGTCACTCTCACCCTCAGCTAGCAAGCATCTCTGCTGGTCTTGGCAGTTTAGCTGGTAGCATGACAGAGGTTCACATCCTGAAGGGGTCTGAGCCCCTGGTCTCCATGCTTTCCTTAGGCCAAATTTGTTGCACTTGTGCGCCATCTGAATTAAGCACAAAGATACACAAAGAGATGCCCCAATGGATGGCCTTGGCACTAAATACAGTCCTCTGGTTCAGCAATGCTAGATGACATGGGGAAATATGAACTAAATGGGAGAGCAATCCAAATAATCATGCAAATAAGATGACCCCCCCCCATCCTACAGAACCTTAGCCTATCTGACATCTTACGTGAGTATATACAACTTTGACTAACATTGGCCTGAGAATCCTATACAAGAGTCAAAACTGTTTTTGTAAGCAAAAAACAAAACGAAATACTATGTTGCACTAAATTCAATTCTTAGGCATGAAGACATGAAATATTAGCATGTCAGAAACCCATGCCATGCATACAGGAAGTGATCTGTGTTCTCACAGATTTAGAGGATATGGATATATCATGAGTCCAAGTGTAAGTGATACTGATTTTTCAAAAAGAGTAAAAGTAGAACAAGTCACTGTTCTGAACTCAACCCCAGAAGACATGATATGAGTGAAATGTAAATTTTTCTAAGGTACAAGTTTATGAAATTATTCTGATGAGCTGTTTATAAAGTGATGCTTTAATTACAATAAAATTATTACAGAGGTGATGAAAATTGATGTGATAACAATCAATATAATCATGATACTAGAACTCATATTAAGAAATTGTCTGATTGGTTTAGCATCAATTTGCCTATATTTCAGGATGAAAAATAGCAAACCCCTGAATTTCTAATTATAAAAGAATAATATAAAAAGTCTGCCTATGTATATGAATGCAAGTAGATATATTCATAAGTGCTGATCACTCCAGTAAATCACTCATAGCAGGGGTATTGATTTATCATGGTGGGAGGGAAAAACTAGGTTTTGTAGTTGGCAGACTGTTTGAAAACTTTTTCTTTAGAGTCATTTTAAAAAGTCACCTGAAATCACTCTGCTTCAGTTTTCTAATGAATATGATAGGGTTAAGAAGCTCAGATTAGGGATGCCTGGATGGCTCAGTCAGTTAAGTGTCCAACTTTGGCTCAGGTCATGATCTCACAGCTCATGAGTTCAAGCCCCACACTGAGCTCTGTGCTGAAAGCTCAGAGCCTGGCATCTGCTTCAGATTCTGTGTCTCCCTCTCTCTCTCTCTGCCTCTCTTCTGCTTGCTCTCTCTCTCTCTCTCTCTCTCTCTCTTTCAAAAACAAATATTAAAAATTAAAATTAAAAATTAAAATAAAAAAAAAACTGCTCAGATGGAACAGGGCATATGATGGACCATGACATTGCTTTTCACAGAGAGGTTGCTCAGAATTGGCTGATTCTCCTCTCTGCCATTAAGAACACAGCAGAACACGGATTATGGTAAAAATCTAGTGGCAATTATTTTCTCTCAAACTCAGTAATTTCAGTACCATAAAAATATATTCAATATCAATCGAGGTTACAGAATAAAGCCAGAGTTAGATGGCAAGAAGCCTGGAAATGCTGGAAAGATCTGAAAACTGCAATGGAACAGAAATGGGTCAAGTTTCAGGTTTTCACTTTTTTTTAAGATTTTATTTTTAAGTAATCTCTATACCCAACGTGAGGCTTGAACTCATGACCCCAAGATCAAGAGTTGCATGTTCTTCTGACTGAGCCAGCCAGGCGTCCTCAGGTGTTCACTTTTGAAACAATATTTACTGAGTTTATCAAGTTGTGTCACAGTATATATTGTTCTATATTGCTTAGGCTGTGGTTGTTCTGCGTGTATTTTGTTTTGTTTGATATTTGTTTTTGTTTTTCCTTCGGAGAGCTTAGGAAACAAGCTTTTTTCAGGTTCACATGACTTGGTTTGGAAGTCAGCCTGTAATTTTAATTACAGTTTGCAAAGCGTGAAGTAAAGCTACATCTAATTTAGCAAGATTGTGATTCCTTCTCCCTCCATTCCTGGCCTACCACCTTCTCCCTCCTTATTCCACTTCCTTCCCCCAGGGATAGGCTGCACCAGCCTGGAAAAATGACATCTTTTTGTTTTGTTTAGTGGGCCAAGCCACTCTCCCCTTCACTGTGACTCCTTTTCCGGAGGCTGGACCATTTTATATTTAAGATTATGCTGGGCCTTTCAATGATAGTGTACCTAGTTTGTGTGACGAACCTGTGGAGAGGACAAATGTGATCTTTATCTCCCCCTCCCCCACTGGATTAGGAACACAGAAACAAGATGTATTCACTATATCATGACCTTGTTTTTAATTCCCTGTCATTCTTTAATTGGTCAGCATGGTATAATGGAATGAAGCTAGTCTCAGAATCATAAGGTACAGTTCCAGTCTTCCATATAGTCATTACGACTTCAAAAAAATGTCACCTCAGTTCTGTGAGTTTGCTTCCTTCATAAATAAAATGTGGGGGTAAGACAGGGTGTTCCCTGCGGGACTATCTCAGCTCTAAACTTGTATCACTCCATTTTAGATTGTTCCAAACTGCTTCTACCACCCTCAGCGTGTAATTTATTTGTCAGGAAAACACGGTTTTGTCAAGTGGATAATCGCTTCCCCTCAACTCTCCCTGCCTCTCTCTGAAAAAGCTCTAACTCCAAGTCCCCATTCAGACAAGCTCTGAAAGATGTTGAGCAAAATTAACTTTAAAATCTTTTGCAAGTCTAAGATTCCAAGACCTTAACGTTACAAAAATTTTAAATTATGCCCTGAAATATTGGGGAAGAGAAGCAGCTTTGTTCAATTCCGTGAAGGCTGACTCTTAATTTCATTGTCATTTAACGGACAAATGTTCAACCTGACACATGTGCATTCCCGCCCACCCTTTGTAAATGTGTGCAGTGAATTGCCACTCTTAGGGCATTTTGTTTTACCTTTTTAGTCGTCCCTAGCTCTCTTTTCTTTGTGAATCTCAAGGAAGAGGAAAGTTTGGAAAATTTCACAAAATGTGTATGAGTGCAAGTATATACTTAACAAGTTAAAATTTATATCTCTTTTCCTAGGGAAGATTTTGAAAATGATGGCCTTTTATTGAAGAGGAAATACCACTGTGCTTTTAGTACAATGGAGCTCTTATATGAAGGTCCTTTTCAATTCTTGCTACAACTTTTCCCTCCCAGTGATGAGTGGGTCTTGGTAGCAGCATTTAAATACAGAACAGGATTTTTATCAGTATGGAAAGAAAAAGTGTTATTACTTGCATATTTACAGGATGCTTGAATTTTTTTTTTTGTAGAAATTAGTAATTCTTAAAGACTTATTGTGCTATTTACCTGGATAATAATAAACTGTGTGTAATTTTGGGCACAGGGATCAAATAAATACATCAAACAAAGGATGGCAAGACTCTTCTTTCCTTTGGGCTCTCTTACTATCCTCTATGAAAGGTAGAAGGGATATATCTTGTTTCTGAGATTTCTTTTAAACCTTTGATGTCCCTTCTATTGTGTTATGCAGGGACATGACATCACTTTTCCATGTTGCTCTCCATTTACTGATATGCAAATCTTTTCCTAATACCAATATTGCTCAGGGTGGCAATAGCAATCATAACAACTACCAAATATTAAGCACTTTTGTAGTGCCAGGCACTAAACTGTTCTATATGGCTTATATTATAACCCTCCAGAAACCCAATGAAACATTGCTAACATCCACATCTCACAGATAGGGAAACTACAGTTGGGGAACATGAGTGGCTCAGTTGGTCAAGCGTCCAGCTCTTGACTTCAGTTCAGGTCATGATCTCACAGTTCGTGGGTTCAAGCCCTGAGTCAGGTCCTGTGCTGACAGTGCAGAATCTTTTTGGGATTCCCTCCCTCTCCCATTCCACCCCCACTTCAAAATAAATAAATACACTTTAAAAAAAAAAGGAAACTGCAGTTTAGGAAGGGTAAGCACTTTGTCCAAAGACACCATGGAAGAAGAAATGAGGGTTGAACATAGGAATTCTAACTCCAGACTCCAGACCCCAGATTTGCATGGCACACTCAATGTCTCCAGTTAAGTGTTCTGCATGCACTTTACATTTACCACATCAAAACACAGACATCATATACCTCTAATCTCCATCTGTCAAAGCATAATTTCTTTTTTAAAGTCCAGAGAACTTGCTCTCTCTCTCTCTTATGTTTCTTCTTTGAGTTAAAGGCCTCGCCATATTCCAAGTCTCCTTGGAAAGAATACTGATGTCAACTTCAACACTTCCTTCTGCTTATCTTATTTTCATATTCAGTTTGTCACTCCTGTTGACTTGCAGTTTCAACATCATTTATCTTTTTTCTCAGTATCCCCTGTGATTAGGTTTGGTTCCCTTTACTGCTTGCTTCAACTATGGCAACATGTTATCACTGGTGACTCTAGGCTGAATTGCTTCCTCCTCAAAGTTCTATGTTGAAATCTTCATCCCTGGTAACTCAGAACGTGAGCTTATTGGGTGATGGTTTCTTTCCAGAGGCATTCTAGGTAAAATTACAACACGAGGTTGGGCCCTGACCCAGTAGGATCATTGTTCTTATAAAAAGGAGAAATTTGGACACATATACACACAGAGGTGTGTGTATATATCTATGATGCCATGGAAAAATGAAGACAGAGATTGGGGTGATGTCTCTACAAGCCAAAGAACACCAGAGATTGCCAGCAGAACACTCGGAGATAGGGACAGGGAATGGTTTTCCTCACAGCTCTCAGAAGGAACCAGCCCTAATGACACCTTGACCTTAGACTTCTAACTTTCAGAACTATGACATAATAAATTTCTGTTGTTCAAATCACCTTGTTTAAAGCGCTCTGTTATGGCAGCCCTAGCAAACCAATACACTGGTTTTCTGACACCCATGCTGCCATTAGATTTCAGTCAGGAATTAGAGCCACGGCAAGCCTTTCTTTGCCCAAAGATGCTGTTCCTTCTTAACTTGTCAGAGTTTGTCCTTCCTCATATCCATTTTCTCTTTATCTGGCACACTATACTTATCTTTAAAATGTCAGCACCTGGGTGGCTCAGTCAGTTGAGTGTCCGACTTTGGCCCAGGTTATGATCTCACAGTTCCTGGGTTCAAGCCCCCCATCGGGGTCTGTGCTGACAGCTTGGAACCTGGAGCCTGCTTCAGATTCTGTGTCTCCCTTTCTCTCTGCCCCTCCCCCACTTGTGTTTTTTTCTCTGTCTCTCAAACATAAACTTAAAAAAGATATTTAAAAAACACTTTAAAGTGCCAGTTTAAACAATATTTCCTTTTTAACTCTTCTCAAGTCTCAACCCACTCCCCTTATGACAGAAGTTTTAACTGTCTTAAGTTTGAGGTGTGTCACATTTAGGATCTAGACCAAAAACAAATTACTGGACATTTGGTAAAACCATAAGTAATTACCATTTTCACTGATCAGATTCAGGTTAATATCAGCAATCTTATATGGTTCAGTATACTTTAAACCAAGTATATTTGGCACAGGTAAATCTTTACATGTGATAAAAAATCTGAAAAATTAAACCAAGAATGGCAAGGCAACTCCGATATTAGCCACATTCTGGATGTGCTGGTACCCCTGGGGCTGGAGGGCCAGACTGGGCAGCCTAAGAGCTGGCCTGCCTGGTGAAAGTTGGAGCCACTGCATATCAGTGAGGCAGGAGCTGCAGCCACACAGGAGGCTTGGGAGCTTGCCGAGAGTGCTTCCAAAACAGACGGGGAGAGAAATAGTCCACCTTATCCCTTTATCCTGTCCTCAGTCTTTTGCCATTGCCTCCATTGGTCAAACTTAGTTAAGAACTAGAGGACAATGAAGGCTGGGAAGTACATTTTATGATAGAGACTGAAGTAGATAAGCATGGGGAGTAGGTGGGAGAGGAAATAGATGAATAAAAGACAGACTATCAATGGTTCTCTAATGTTTGACTTTGTCAGCCACCTGCCTGGTCTGAGGCCCCATGCTGTCAAAGATGTGTTGCTTCACAGAGACGAGAACTACTTTGTCTGTGCTTTTTGTGCATCCTGAACTTAATGTATACGGATAAGTATGACAATGGAACTTGCCAGAGTTCTCACATCCAGTTTCTGGATGCATTAACATCAAAAGACAAAGTAAATGCCCCTTATAATGAGGTCATGCTGAGCCACCAGTCTATTGGCCTTAAAGTTATATGCTCAGCATAGTTCTGCTTCCCAGGGAGAGAGATCAGAGGCAGGGGCCTAAGACCGCATAGCTACCTGTGGGTATCTGAGCAGATGTAAGTCAGGCGTGCAGAACACGGGCTGCAGGAAATCATGACATGGCAGTCAGCACAGACTGGAGGTGAGTTGCCAAGAGCATAACTGCAGTGACTCGGGGCTGGGGTACAAAGGGGGCAATGTCAGCTCACCCAATTTTACACAATATAGAACATCTCGGTTACTTGGTTATTTGAGCTTTGCAAGCTGGATAACTAGGTTTTATGTTTAGAGATGAATGCCGCTACAGAATTGAGGTGGGACATAGATTTTTGCCATTGGGGAATCCCAGTAAACCCAGAAATGGTTCTTTCAACTAAGGACTTATGATCTAGATACCCAATGGCAGAGAATAATGCTACTCACACTATGAAATGAACAATGCAAAGATTATTAAACAGTTAACCAGGATGGAATGTTCCTATATGTAATCTGAAAAAAAAAATTGGGCTGTCTTGCTCTTGCTTCTAGGCTCCCCCTAGCATTGTGTCATATTAAAATGAAATACCAAACCTTAAATAGTAATGAAGATCTTCCTTGAAGGTCTGTTTCAGATACCGAGGGTAGAGTTTACAGAAGCACTTTAAGCTTCCTAAAATATTCTGAGTATTTCTTCTACTTCATAAAGTTCCACTTGTCTTTACTGCTGCCAAAGGTAGTTATTCTCTTTTCAATATCCCCCTTTCTTCACTCTCTTTCCGAAGCTATGCCCTTTTCTCCTGCAGATCTGACTGCTTTGGTCATTTGCAATCCCATCTATCACTGCTCCACAAAGCAAAAAGCAGAGTCCTCAGGACTTGTGCCTCTATAAAAGCTGAGAAGGAGGGAATTCTAAATGCACTTTTTATTCATATGTTCCTGTTTCATATAAGGGACTGTAAACAATACACAGAATATTCTGGTATTAACTTGCACGTTCTCTTCATTAAAGGAAAATAAATCCAGTGGCTATGGGAAGATAAAGAAAATATCTCTGCAGATTTCTGCTCTGATTCCTCTTCTTGACTTGGTATTGTAGACTTTTACTTAGTCTTAACAAGCTTGTCAAGGAATATAAGAAAATATAGCTATTCGTAGGTCTTGTGGGACCTCCCTTAAAAGTCCAAATGGAACCTCTAGATCTAAGAATGGCCCATTAGAAGATAAAGAGCAAGCAATTTACCAGATGTTTGTTTCTAGTCTCCTAACTCTCATTAGTCAAAGTTCATTCCATAGGGCATCAACTCTCCTACATCTTTGGTTGTATTACCTGGCATTACCAGGCAGCCAATGGAGAAACAGAGCCTCTGTAGGTCAGTTTGGTTTGGACTTGGAAGACAGTGTTTCTGTGCTCCCCAGTGGCAGCAACAAAGGCCATTTTAAAGTCTTACCCTCATTCCTGGGAGACTGGGACAGTCAGTAGCATCAGGAGATAAGGGAAGAGAGGAGGATGGATGTGACTGAGCAGGAATGGTGGGCTCCATCAAAAAGCCACCAAAAGGACAAGCAAGACAAGCAATCAGGGACAGTGGGCACATGGGCCAAGCTTTTCTAAAAGGTGCATGATTTTTTTAAAATAAATTATATATAGAGTCATCCCTGATTCTATTTCCTCTCTCTCTTTCTATATATATGGGATGAGCTATATAGATATATATCTGAATAATTCTTTATTTTGATAATTTAAATTAAAAATGCAAAATGATGCAAATTTTACCTATAATCTTTTGGTCAGTTTCGAGCTAATGGCACCTTTTGCCTATCACCTGGAGTAGACGGCTGGCTGAACATTGGTACTGGAGAATCCAAGGAAGACAAGACAGTCGAGCATTTGAATGAAACATTGCTCTTCTCACATAGAGAAGAAACAGAGGAAGATCAGCTTGAGTTGTGGGTGTCGGTTCCTATGATCAGCTGGTTCCTTCTGGCCGTAGACACAGGGCAAGCGGCCTGTACATTTCCCTGCAGTGAAAGGTCCTCCCCACAGGGGACAGATAAGGCAGTGAGGTTGACCAGGTACTATATGATGCACACAGTTAAGCAGAACAAAGCGGCACATAATGAGTCTGAAACAGGGAAAGGTACTCTTATGGGAGATGATAATTCCAACACGGGCTGTGAGGGCCCTTTGTCTTGTGGTAAGGAGGTGTTCAGGCCCAAGGCCCATCCTTATGTGACTGAGGGGAGATGAAAAGATCACAAGCATACGACTGCCCTTCCCAATAGGCAGCATGAGCAAAAGTATGCTCAGCTTGAATTACCTAGATAATTAACTTATACTGCTTTGCAGTGTTTGACATAATAAAATCAAAAAGAATGAAATCTACCTCCTGTCAAGCAATCTCTATCCTCATGTTGCATATGCTTGATAAGTACTGATTAAAAATAGCATCAAACTTTGAAAGAGTATGTTTAATTTCTCAAATGAGAATGTCTAGAGACCACAGAGGAGCGTGTTTTGCTGACGGTGATTTTGTCCTAACTGAATGTCACCTCATGCATGGTAGGTATACTCTAATATGTAGAGGACATCAGTGATACTAATTTAAACAACTCCCACTAATAACTGCAGATTGGTCTCCTTAAGACCAGGAATGGGCTCCCTGAGGCCCACTGTCAGGAAGACAAGCTATTCAAATAGCATGAAGCACAGTAAAAGAGGAAGATGTTCTGCAGTGATACAAAGGGTTGAGATGAGTAGAGGGAAATGAGATTCTTTTTTTAAAAGTATTGAGGTCAAAAGCTTGGCTGTCATGTTGAGTGTGGACTAAAGAAAAGACTAGAATTAAATAAAGTATTTGATTCAGGAAGTATCAATGATAATTGCATGTATGAAAAATAATGAGCCACTTTTATAAGTTCAGGGTTAAAGTACAAAAAGTAGAAGATTGCTCTCTGTATCTATTTGGGTCTCTATAGAAATACCTAAGAAAAATGTACCATCTTCCTAAAAATAAAATGTTATATATATGTACATACAGATGTGTAAGTCCATGTGTATATTCATATCTCTGTATATGTATGCATATATAAACATACACAGAAACGTGTGTATATATATATATATATGCATTATAAAATGAGTGAGTGTATAGCATACAGTGAAGAGGAAATGGACTGGTGAATTCAAATCTAGTTTCCTCCATTTACCAGCTTGTGATCCTTTGGTTCTGGGCAAGTGACTTAACCTCCTCTCATATGCATTAGGTTGAGTCGTGTAATATTTCCATTTCCATAGGACAAAATGGTTCAATGGTAACAAAATCCTATTGTACAATCTAATCAGATGGGGGAAGTATAATAGTAAGCTTCATAGTGTTGCAACAGTTAAACAAAACACATAGCTCCTGATATAGACCAAGTACTCATGTTTATTATAAAATATGCGTTTTCCACTTTAACCACAATGTTGAACTCTGAATAACAGCAAGTGAATTCTTCGTGCTCTTTTACAAATTTCAGTTCAAATCTATGAAAATCTATGACTGGGAGGTATTGATAGCCAAACACTTAGATAAAAGTGAAAATGAAGACAACTGAGCAAAATGCCCTCCTAAACCCCATCATTTTCCCCTGTGAATTATTATTTCTCAGCACAAAAGGCCTGATAGCTAGATGTGCATCTAACTATTTCGGTGACATGAATGATAGTCTATTACTTTAGCAACTAAAGAAAGGGCTTCAAGACAAAACAGATGAACATAAGGGAAGGGAAACAAAAATAATATAAAAACAGGGAGGGGGACAAAACAGAAGAGACTCATAAATATGGAGAACAAATGGAGGGGTTGTGGGAGGGGGGATGGGCTAAATGGGCACTAAGGAATCTACTCCTGAAATCATTGTTGCACCATATGCTAATTTGGATGTATATTATTTTAAAAATTTAATAAAAGAAAAAAAAAGAAATTAAATTACCCCCCCAAAAAAAGAAAGAAAGGGCTTCACCCTCTTTTCCCTATATGGTAACAAGAGAAAATTAGTCATGAGGGCTTTACTGAGGAAGAGAAACAGAAGAGGGAATTAAATCAATTAATGGCCTTGCATCGCAACTCTGCTTATTCCACAGCCAGTCCCTTTTCATCACAGAGTAGAGACAGGAATGTTCTGTGGGCGCCTCCCCATTGTTTCCAGGAAGTCAGTGGCTTCCCACAAGGACACTCACTTTTTTGAACCCGAGGATATGCTCAGCTGGCAGCTCACACCCTGGGCTGCATCTCTGAAAACAAGGTGTGATAATGTCAAGGCTTTCCTGAAAGACACTCCTTTACTTCCTGGGGAAATGTCTGTAGTGAAAATAAGATTTCTCTGTGGCTGTCTTCTCAGTAACTGATGTTGCTGCCACTGGGGAGCACAGAAGCGTGCCGAGCAAATGTGAGTGGAAGTGGTGTGCACTATTGAGCTATCTCCAGGCGGAAGCCATGATAACCTCACAAGCTGATCTTTCCCTCTTTTCCCTCAATGCAGAGATGATGCAGGTGAACTCAGTGACTTTGGCAACCATGGTTAAAACAATGTGGCATAAGCCTGATTATTTCCATTATTACTTGAAAGATACCTGTAACATTGATCAGAAATTCTATTCTGAAATTCACACCAAGAAGAAGAAAACTATTATATTAAGCCACTGAAATTGTCAACTGCCTTTTGGCTATCTTCTACTGGAATTTTCATGAACACATTTAAGTCAAGGTATCTAAAATGGAATTAATCCATCACGGTCCTCCCCCAGTCTTCTTTTCTTTCTACTGGGTTTGCAGTTTCAGTAATGGCATCATTGTCTCTCCAATCACCCAAGCTATAAACTTTGGCATCCTATTAAATCTACTCCTGCCCTCAAGTAACAAATTAGAAACCAAATCTCTTAGTGTTACCTACAAAATGTCACTCAAAGTAATTCTTTCCTTTTCATGATGCTGGTATCTCCTAAATTTGCATTGTGTCTCCAACCTGCATTATTTCCTTCACCTGTCACCTAGCCTCCTCTGCCCAGGCTAATCTATACCTGAAGCTGCCATTGGAGTGATATTGCTGAAATACAAATCTAATTGCGCCTATGAGTAACAATTAATAAACCTTTATGACTACAAGACAAAAGTCTAAAATTGTTTGAGTCCCGCAAGTAGAGTCACTTACATTCTGGATTCAACAAATTTTATCACCACTTTCCACTTACTCTCAAACAACATTGACTCCCACTCAAAGTCTTATGAGGTTCTCTGCCTTTTCATGTGCTATTACCCCTCCTGTCATTCCCTTTCCCCTGAGCCTGTATAGTGCAGACATCCTGAGAGTGTAAAGACCCTGGGATGCAAACTCAAACTGAGCATGTTCAAATTAAGACCTGGGCTGTTTCTAACTGAATGCTTTAGAAAAAAAATTCTGATCTCTCTGACCCTGAGGAAATATTAATTCCTACCATTTGATCTTCTTCTCACTTTGCAATAACACAAAGCATTTGATATCATGGCATCTGATGCCATCTCTGAACTTCATATTCTAAACTTCCCCAGTGCTAGGTGAAGCTATAGAGATCATTATAAAAGTGAAACTATTTATATTGGAAAAAAAATAAGAAATAAGAGAACAACAGTAAGCAAAAAAATTCCCTTCGGACATTGAAATACACTCCTTCTACCCCAAACGCGCGCGTGCACGCATGCTCAGACGCGCGCACACACACACACACACACACACACACACACACACATGGCAGCTTGCCTGTTTGTTGTTTCTTGCCCAGAAGGATAACAAGGAGTTCACTCCTTAGTCTTGCTTTTTAATTTGCTTATATTCACAACAAACAGATGTCTTCTTAACATATCTCAGTTCAGTTCTTAACATATCTTATATGCCTTCAGTTCAGAAATACTTTCCCCACAATTTAACAAAGATACTTGGCCTTGTGAGGTTGAGTGTGACAGTTCCAGCAGCCAGCCTAGCAGCTAATACCTGGACATGCCACCAGATGGTGGACTGTGAGAACACCTCATAGTTCCAGATTTCAACTTAAGAGCCCAGGGAATTTTCTATAATGTAATACCCTGCAAGCTAGGGCTGTAGTTCAGGCCAATAGTGTTTGTGAGACATAGTGTATTTCATGTCCATAACCCATCATTGCATAGGGTGTACATTTTTATACTAGATCTTTTTCCTACTTAGTGTCTATTTTTATTTTTTTTATTAAATTTTTTTATTTTAATTCCAGTATAGTTAACATACAGTGTTATATTAGTTTCAGGAGTACAATACAGTGATTCAACAATTCTGTACATTACTCAGTGCCTATTATAAGCACACTCTTTTATTTAGTGTTTATTTTTAAGCTGCTGATGCCATTTGGTTATACTTGCCCTTGAATTTTTGTTTTAAATGGAGACATTTATTGGTATCCTACTTATTCCTCAAGATGCAAGCCAGGTGTTTCCTCTTTCTTGAAGACTTTTCCATTTTATCTGTCACCAAATCTAATAATCCTGCTCACAATTGCTGCTTTTGAATGTAGCCTGTGGTTTTACCATAAACTTGTCTCTTTGCTTTCTATCACATAGTATGTTTGTACTTTATGATACTATATCCCTTTTTTAATCATGTCATCTTAAGAGCAACCGTGCTTATCTTTATATTCTTCTAGCATTAGTAAGCAAAGAAACCTGCATATACACATGCCTTTATACTTTACCTGTAGAGAAAGTCAACATAAGGGGTTTAAAAGAATATTTTCTCCCTTAAGTGGAACTGTCTTCCCAAGCGTTAAGTTTATTTCACTGCACAACATGATGCTGATGCATTTGTAACGTTCAAAGTGAGAATTGGTTACATGCTGGGCAGAGTTAGGAAGATCATGCTTCCAACAAATCCAATATGATTATTACCCTTTAGAATTCCTGGCCAGTTATGCTTCAATTAAATGCAGCAACAGTGTTCTTCAACTTTTTTCTTTTCTTTTTTTTGTCTGCAGAATATTATCTATGGTGTACCATTGAAGCAGATATAATCCAGTTCAACAAGCATAATTATAGCTCACTACTTGCCCTTTAAAAATATAAGAGTGTTAGAAGATTTTCCTAAGATGTCACAAAGATGGCCCTAAATAGAAATCTTTCTCTACTTTATTAGAGTTTCATTTTGGCATTTTTCAAACACCAGTGGCTATAGGTCATTCACAATTTGGGGAGAAAGAAGCATAGTGAAAGAGTAAACCAAGAGTCACAACTTGTTAGTCTTTCTTCTTAATCAACGTTCCAAAGGATCATTGTGATAGCTATTTTGGCTCACCCTTAAATCTATCAGTGGAAGAAACAACCTGAAATTCCACATATTTCTTCCTCTCTGAGACTGAGAAAGAAATCAGGAATGTCTATGGAATATACCTTGTTCAATACCCTGGTATGATTTAATCCATTGAATGTTATAATGTGTGGATTTGATTATCTTCATTGTGTTAATACCACTTATGTAGATCTCTAAAAAGGTTAACCTTAATCCCACTTGGTAACCTGGAAATAGGTAGTGTATATTGGACATTTTGGGAGCCTGACACCCTTTAAGAGTCTAAGAAATGTTTTAGATTCTCTCTTTAGAAGAAAATATAAACAAATGTACTTAAATTTTCTTAAAATTCCCATGGATCTCTCTCCAGCAGGACAGTTGACCCCAAGTTAAAAAGCACGACTTTAGAAGAATTGGAATCCTTAATTGCTAGTTATTCCTCACACTTCAAACTCCACTGGAAGGAGGAATCTAAATCTTTAGCAAAAAAAGAGTACCTCATGATAATATATTTTCCATTTAGCACATGAAAGCAACAATTAGTATGAAGTTGGTTACAATAAAATGAGAAGAAAATAGCAAAAGTGGAAAATATGTAATTACATAGGTTTTGTAGCCCCTTGCCTTAGTATGGAATATTTACATCTGGGTATGATGCATGAACATTTCATTCTAGGACATCTGACCAGCAGAGTAAAACTGATATCTTTCCAAGTACATATGCAGTATAAATAACTAGCAAACCTATATAATTATAGAATTGTTCTTACATTCTAATGAAAATGGCTATACAAACATTTTCTTTTATTTATTTATTTATTCATTCATTCAAAAAGAACTTATTCAGCTCTTTGCACTTAATACTGTGGGAAGAAGACAACAAATAAAAATAATATGTTTAGGGGCGCCTGGGTGGCTCAGTTGGTTAAGCGTCTGACTGGCTCAGGTCATGATCTCATGGTTGGTGAGTTCGAGCCCCACATTGGGCTCTGTGCTGAAGCTCAGAGCCTGGAGCCTGCTTCAGATTCTGTGTCTTCCTCTCGCTCTGCTCTTCCCCCATTCATGCTCTGTCTCTCAGTATCTCTCAAAAATGAATAAACATTAAAAATTTTTGAAAAAAATTAATATGTGTTTATTATTCTCACTGATTTTTAAATCTATTTGAGCTGCTTTCAACTTCCTTTTGGCAACTGAATAGAGAAAAGTTATCAAATTTCCCTTCTCCTCTCTTGCCCATCAAGGTTACATTTCTAATAGACCCATCATAAACATCACAGTAAAACTTTTTACTTATTAATAAATCTACAAATCATGCTATGGCCTATAATTTGGAAGCGTTTATTAAGAATGTGCTGGGACACCTGGGTGGCTCAGTCAGTTAACTGTCTGACTTCAACTTAGGTCTTGAACTCAGTTTGTGAGTTCAAGCCCCATGTGGGACTCTGTGCTGACAGCTCAGAGCCTGTCACCTGCTTTGGATTCTATGTCTCCCTCTCTCTCTGTCCCTGTCCCACTCTCACTCTGTCTCTTAAAAATTTATAAACATTAAAAATTTTTTAAAAAGAGTGTGCTATATATATTTTAACCCATATTATTGGGGCAAAGAGAATGAGATTGAGAATGTCTTCTATGAGTCATACAATGAATAAAATCTACTTTTATATAATATGAATTTGTTAATGCCATTATTGAAGAGGATAAAGTAACATTTAGAACATCGTATCTGATGATTTGAATTTGCGTCACATATTTGATATTCACAAAGATTATTTCTTCCTGAAACAGAACAAAGCTATTTAATGAGGTTAATATTAATGTGTGGAGTTGTTCGGTAAACCCCTTCAGTGTGAAGGGGTATCTGATGACCTCAAAATTTAAGACAGTTGAAGAGGGAAAGATGGTATGCATGTTGAGAATGATTTATCTGAGAACACCAAAGGGCACAAGTATGCTTCTTTCATTTCCATGCTTTAATTTTAGTCAACATCAAAAATGATGTAAAGTAAAATAGCAGATCTATTTAGATGACCGTGATGGAGCTTAGGGCAGGATGCTCCAAAATATGCCAAAGTGGCATATTGATTATTTTAAATTAAAGTTAATTTATAAAACAGTGTAAGCAGGACACTCTGACCCTCCTCTCTGACCTCCTTAAAGCAGGTAAAAAACCTCCCTTGTGAAATGTATCCTCCCACACTAGGAAGTAGAGAGATATCTTTATCATGAGGGATAGAAAGTCCAGGGCCAAGTCTCCGTAAACAAGTTCTTCTTAGTTTCTTCACTAATTAGCTCCCGAGTTTAAATGTCTTTTTCCTGTCAGTTCTCCACAAATGTATTATTTCTTTATCTAAAAGATATATAAGCATTTTGGTCACTTCTTGGATCACATATCTAAGAGACTTCATTGCATACAAAATTGATTTTTTTTCTGTTAATCTGTTTTATGTCAATTTAATTATTAGACCAGCCGAAAGAATCAAGAGGGGTGGTGGAAGAATTTTCCCCTCCCTGACAATGGCAGTGGCTGAACTACAGATGTATTTTCTTTATTTGGCCAGTCCCCACTATGACTCAAGGTAAGATTTCTAGGGAAGTCTTTTTCAAAATAAAATCCCAATCTATTTATTAGTACCCAACTTTTTGATAACTTAATATATATTTTAAATTAAAGGTAAATTTGTAGAAGAGGCTACAATCATTACAGATCATTGCCATATCAACACCTTGAACATTATTTTGAGTGAATGTAGATTTGTGGTAAAGCCATATACACCTTCTAAATGGTCCATCTGGTTTATGGCTTAAAGCAGAGAAAAATCATTAAAGCACTACTGCAACCAAACGACATCATTCCTTCTAGAGCTGATAATATATTTGTGTAATCCATTGAAACAGGCCAGTTACATAATGGCTACAGAAATAGGAAGCTTATGTCATTCACTTTTGATTTTTATGAACATCAATGTAGGTAGTCTTTCAGTTTAGTCAGATGCTAATATTTATCTACCATGTTTACCATAATGCTGTCTAAAAGGATTCCCTGTTTGGGAGCCCCTTTTAAAGGCTGCAAGAGTTACAACCTCATTGTAATGGTGAAGGATTTATTTGCAATGTTAGACTTTTACTTGAGCAAAATTTTGGAAAGTCTTTATACAGATGAAGTACTTCTAGTGCTTGGCAACACATCTAGTTTTACTGTGTTCTATATTGCCATGCATTAGCATTAAAAACACAGCCAAAAATATCTGAAAGAAATGTAGTCAACTGTCATGAAATTTATCAAATTCATCCGCACAAGGGGCTTAAATCACTGCCTTTTTAAAGGGTATTGTCAAAAATCGATGCAGCTTATGAAGCTCTATCAATAAGTTCACTCTCATTCTCAAGGGCCAATCTTAAGGAATAGTATTGAACTTAGAAAAGAATTTTCACATTTTGTGAAAATCTCTATTAAAACAATTTCACATATGGAATTTTGCAAATATTTTCATCTATTTCAATAGGGTGAATCTTTTGATCAAAGTGAATCATGCTGAAAAACTAGAAGTTCTTTGACCAGGATGCTGGGATCAAAGAAGATTTGAAGTGGGCCCTTTGAATACATTCTTGAGGGGTTTTAATGCTGATGTAGGACCTGCTTGGATGAGAATCTGCAATTATAAAGCCTTTCAATTTCCCAATAGATAAGAATCCTTAGACACCAAGGAAAAACAAATCTCTTTAATCTTACTTTCATTAAGAAATTAACATAAAATATATTTTTAATTCAAATCTGTATTAGTCTACTCATGCTGCCATAACAGAACACCACACACAGACTGGTGGTTTATACAACAGAAATTTATTTTCTCCACAATTCTTTGCGTTGGAAGTCAAAAATCAAGGTGCTCTCAGGGTTAGTTTCCGGTAAGACCTCTCTTCCTGGTTTGTAGCTGGCTTCCTGCTCACTCTGTCCTCAAATGGTCTTTCTGTATATGCACACTCCTGGTGTGTTTTTCTCTTCCTACAAGTACATCAGTCCTATTGAATGAGGGTCCCACCCTTATGAACTGATTTAACCTTAATTAATTCTTTAAAGCTGCTGTCTCCAAATACAGTTGACCCTTGAACAACTCGGATATCACAAGCACTGATCCCTGTACCACTGAAAAAACATGTATAACTTTCTTTTTAATGTTTATTTATATATTTTGAGAAGGAGAGAGAACAGGGGAGGGGCAGGGAGAGAGGGAGAGACAATCCCAAGCAGGCTCTGCACAGTCAGCACAGAGCCCAACATGGGGCTTGATCCCACAACCATGGGATCATGAGTTGAGCCAAAATCAAGAGTCAGATGCTTAACTGACTGAGCCATCCAGGTGCCACCCCCTCCATTTATAACTTTTGACTCTCCAAAAACTTAACTACTGATAACATACTATGGACTGGAAGCCTTACTGATAACATTAACAGTCAATTAACACATATTTTGTATTTTATATGTAACATATACTGCATTCTTATGATAGAGTAAGCTAGAGACATGAAAATATTAAGAAAATCATAAGAGAAAATGCATTTACAGTGCTGTACTATATTTTTTGAAAAAAATCCACATATAAGTGGACCCATGCAGTTCAAACCTGTGTTGTTCAAGGGTAAACTTGGGGCTAAGCTTCCATCTGTGACTTTGGAGAGCACAATTTAGTCCATGACATTTCCTACTTACAAAACTCGCTCAGTGATAGACACACTTCCAAGGATGATTGCACTGTTGTAACAAATTAAATGATACAATTTGAATTCATTTTGAAGAGTCCTCAAAAATTATAATTTTTTTAAATTTTTTAATGTTTCTTTATTTTTGAGACAGAGAAAGACAGAGTGTGGGGGGGGGGGAGGGGCAGAGAGAGGGAGAGGGAGACACAGAATCTGAAGCAGGCTCCAGGCTCTGAGCTGTCAGCACAGAGCCTGATGTGGGGCTCAAACCCAGGAACTGTGAGATCATGACCTGAGCTGAAGTCGGAACCTTACCCAGCCGAGCCACCCAAGTGCCCCCTTTTAAAAAAATTTTTTAACAAGAATTATAATTCTTGACACAAGCCTATTCTTATGTGTCAGTGGGAATTCTGGTTCTATATTATTACTATATACCTGTGTGTTTCAGGGTTTGCTACACATGCTACAATAAAAAAAAGTAAAAAAAATTATTAGATATCAAAATACATGGATGTTGCCAAGACAAGGACCATGCTGCAATTAGAATTTTACTTTATATGATAGGCAAAAAATAGCATGTTTTCTTATAATATTTACTTTACAACAAAATTAACCATATATTTTGCAGGTGATCATTAAATTTGCATGCAAGGAAAAAAGTGGAAACAGAGAGTAGAATGCTAGTTGCCAGTGGTTGGGGGTGGGGGAAATTAAGAGATGTTGGTCAAAGGGTACAAACATCCAGTTACAAGATGAATACTTTCTGGAAATCTAATGTATAGCATGGTGACTATAATTAAAAATGCTATATTGTATAGTTGAAATTTGCTTAGAGAGTAGATCTTAAATGTTCTCACCACACACACACACACACACACACACACACACAGAGTAATTATATGAGGCAAAGTTTGCATTAACTAATTTTGTGATAATGATTTTATAATATACATGTATATCAAATTATCATCTCATACACCTTAAATGTATATAATTTTATTTGTCAGTAATATCTCAGTAAAGCTAGACAAAGATATATTACTTTGGAAAGATTATTTTTACATTGAATTTATCAAAGAGATATACTTCCATTACAATTAAATCAATTGTATACAAGATTTTATGCATCTACAGTCATCACCTAATGAAAGCTTCTCGGTGGCTCCTGTAATTGATATTCTTGCATGCATACTAATGTAACAGCAGTTCACTTCGTTTCTGAACCACATAGACATAATTCTACTTGGTTCTAATTAACAAATAACCTTTTGGTAAAACCACTCAGAAGTCTTCTCATTAGTAATCAGAGAAAAATCTTCAATTTTATTCAGAACTGTATTTGTGATTTTAAAAGTTTAATTGGATTCCTCAGGTTCATCTTGTTAGACTTAGGCTTTTCTCTAGCAGCAAAAGAACTCATATGTCTCTAACATGCTTATAATCTCTTCTTATTCTCCTTAATTATTTAGCTTCAGGGGGTCTAGATTCGTAGTAATTAAAGCATGTCACATATATAGGCTTGAGCATTATTTGCATGATTTAACAATCTTTGAGCTATTCTTTGTGCCTCTACTATTTTCAGAGTTAAAAAGGCAATTTCATTGGATAACATACTTATTTGTTTTATGCTCATGAAATAGTTCAGACACACAAAAAGGCATAGAAAACAGAAATGTAACAAAATCCATGAAACTATCACCTAGTTGAAAAGAGAAAAAATTATTAAGTATTTTTTCTTCCTAATTTAGAAAAAGGGTAAATGAAGTAATGTTGAGTAAAGTTATTTTACTGTATGTCAAACACAAAGGCAAAATCGGAAACAGAAAATATTATTTACTCTTTACAAAGCAATGCTTCCGTTGAATGAATACTTAGCCATACATATTAACAGTGGATAAGGTTAAACTTCGTGTTTGCAAAATATCAAGAAGTGATATGAAATGGTGCTTCCATCATATTTTAAATGGTCATCAAAATATACCTAACCACTGAAGTTATAGTATAATGTCTTGATTTATTTTGATAGTCCATCAATTTTCACATGTGGTCTATAATACTTACTTGCTTTTCTGAAATTAAAATGGAAAAGGAGATGATAAAAAAAATTTTCAAGTGAGTAGAATGAGGAAAAAGAACCTAAGGGAGTAAATAAATACTGCAAATGAAAGAAATAGTAAAAGGTAAAAACTGAAAAAATGAGATATTGCAGAAAAGTATTAAGATTGATAAGCAAGAATACAATCATGAACCTCTAAAAGAATTCAACCCCAAAAGTGAGAAGATTTTCTTGAAAAATTAATTTCACAACTATTTAACCCAACCTCTAGCTAAATTATATGAGCAATAAAAATGGACATATTAATTTTGCTGATATATGAATTCATATTAAAGATATTGGGGATACTACTCAGCAGAATTTAGGATAATCTACTGCTTATTTAATTTATTTTACTTTTTTGGTAGAGGTTAGAATGGTGAACTAAATGATGATAGAGATCACTACCTGTGTGTATTTTAGGCCTTTAAAACCAACATGAGATTCCTGAGATATTCCTTTGGGGATAGATATTTTTTACTTTAACTTTTCTTGGCTGAGTGTTATAGGCATGAGGGCCAATTTCAGAGACTTCCACTTGGCCTTCATCATTATTATATAGCTCTTACCCTAAAGGCCAGTGAAGTAATGCAGGGTTTTGCCAACCTACAAATATGCCATTTCAGTGATCTATTCAGGAGCTAAAAAGCAAAAAAATGACAAGTGGATAGGTCTGTAGACCCAGTGGAATTGTGCTAAACTGGACCTGATACAGGATTCTATTTACTACCAGGCCCCTATTCTATAGGGATTCATGATAATGCCTCAGGTTCCTAGGTATCAATGTCCTCAAGAATTCTGTGCCCACTGGTACCAGAGAATGGCTATGGGTATTTTTTGGAGACAGTTTAAGAAAATCATTATCATACATACTTGCCATGATTTCTCTTGACATGGAACCCCCCATTAGGATCCTGACTCTCCTTCAGTTGAGTTTCAGATCTAAGAACTGACTTAAGGATGAAAAACAGGTGAAAGATTCTGATATTGAGATACTATACCTGAGCCTCCCACCCACCCATCTTTGATTTTCTTTGATTGTGTACATTAAGTTATACTCTTATGGCAGCCCATCTATCACGTACACTGTGTTCATTATCCTTCTCCACAGTTCTCTGTTTTCTTTGCCACTTATTATAATGGTTACACCCTAATGGTTTCTGACCGGCTCTATTAATTCAGGAGGCTATTATTCTTAATTCTCTTAAGTCTACCAATTCTATCAAAGCGTCTTCTGCTCTCAGCCCTGGTCTACAGAGGACTTCACTACTGAACTTACCAATTGATGCTGGTGATTCTCTCACCAGCACATAACTTACAGCTTTTGGTAAACGGACAATCCTCTGGGCCTCCCTGAGGAACATAGTCAACTGGTGATTTTTCCAGTCTCACATATACTCTAGCAACCCCACTCTGAGCCTTTGATACTTTCCTCCACTGTCTTCAGTGGCAATTCTGACATTTCTTCATCAGTCATTGTGGGCTGCCACTTTCCCCAAGTTTCCAAAAACCATTCTAGCATATGTTAGCAATATCTCCCAAGGTCTTTCCCTGGGTATTAGATCTTGAATCATAAGAGAGCAATCCCTTTTTAATAAATTCTTCTTCATCCTATTTTATATCCCATCCCCCTTGATCTAGCACCCATGCATACTCTCTGGACCTGACAGTATATATTGGCTATATCCTGCAGGTCTTTGGTGTATAGTTTCTTTTCCTTTCTTATCCAACTCAGCAATTTTCTGTTCAGGTTGTGTTGTTCATAACCTACTAGTCCTAGCATGCTAGACTGGAGGGTGGGGACAAGGGTAGTCATGTGGGTTGGATCATGTTGTCTTGGAAGACAGAGCTCTCCAATTATCTTCAATCAAAGGGGAGTGTACAACTTCTGCAGACTTAGAGCCTTTTGGAGAATCTAGAGATTCAAAATTTCTGAGCACAATTACCTATATATTTCCATTCCAAGTCTCAGGGTTCTACTGATTCCCAAACAGTGTCATGAACTTGGCAGAGCAGGGTTGAAAAATAAACCTTCTCTGGTAACCTTAAATTTTTTTATAATTAAGTTTTGAGCCTGATCCTCAGTTTTCTTTTCTTTTTCTCTTTTTTTCCTGTCTTCAAGCTGCAGGAGATCGGAGTTTTGTGTTTTTTTAAATATGTTCCCAAAGAGGCCCCCTGCCTTTTATTTTTCATCTTAAAATGATCACCTTCAGCCTTAGCTTGTCTTTCTCCTATGACTTAACAATTCTCATAAATAACCACCTAACTCCACAGTCTTTAAAGTGACTACTTCCATCAACCCTCTCAATCACCTGGTATCTACCAAAGCATTCAATTGCATCTCATTTCAACACCAATAAAAGTTTTAATAATTTCACTAATAGAGTATTCTAGGTCATAGCAGTACTCCAAATACAGTACCCATGAGTAACTGGCCAGAGGGTGATGCAGTTTCAAAATCCGATTTTAGAGTCTGCTTCTCCGTAACACTTTCACTGCCAACTCTTTCAGGTTTGGGTTTTTTTTAAGTGCTTTTGTTTTGTTTTGTTTTCCCCCCAGCGTGGAGATTTATGCACAGGAAGCTTTTTAATGTGTGCACTTGGACAAAAAAACTTTAAGGAAGTGAGGGACACAGGCTTGAGAAGGAGATGAACCTCCATGAAGTTGCAACAGAGATAACCAATCCCTCAGGGAGCCTTAGGGCTGAAGGGAATGACCCTTCAGAATGATTCTTCTTTGAGAAATAGGAGCTAGAACTTTTAACCACACATCTACGACTCCTTCTCTCTGTATCTTCTCACAGCCTTTTCTCTGTGCACACACATCCCTGGTGTCTCTTCCTCCTCTTATAAGTACACCAGTCATATTTGGACCCCTGTCTTCTGACCTCATTTTACCTTAATACCCCTTTAAATACAATCTCTAAATACAGTCACATTGAGGGTTAAAGTTTCAACCTACAAATTTTGGGAGGACAATTCAGTCTATAAAAGTAAGGTTTTACTGATGTGTTCATTTCCTCTTGAATTAGAGAAGCTTCTGTACATATCGACAATTCTCTTACCCACAAGTATAAATGATAGATCCTTCAGATCATACAATACAATGAAGAATTTTGCTTCTTTTTGTTTTCCTACTCCATCATTGCGTTTTACTCACACACTAACATACATGCACACACCTCACCTCTTTGGTCCATCTAGTAGCTGGGTAGATTTTTAGGTCAAAAGCAGTTTGAAAAGTTACACTGTGAAGTCATCGGTACCAGAAAACAGAAGAAAGGAAAAAGACAAAGTAAGGAACCAGAAATGGATTGATTTTGTTATCTGTAAGGGAATATAAGGATGTTCTCTATAGTCCTCTGCCAAAGTATAATTCCCAAAATAACAAAAAAATAATAATTCTTGCACAATTAGATAGTAAGCACATGTCCTCATGACTTACGGAAGTAGATGGATGACAAAGCTGTCTTCAAAGAAATATTGAAAAACTGGCATTCTATGGTCAATGAAAAGAAAATAAATTTTAAAATACAACATTAAATTATTACCAAATTGGTTAATTACCTACAGGGCAATAAAACATAACTTTTGATGCAAAATTCTCTAATGGACAAAAAAGAAAATCGTTGTATTTTATTTGCTTTCTAGTAGTTAGTTTCTAATTTTACAGAGTTAAGAAATGTCTAGACATAATCAATAGTAAGTAGTATGTTAAACAAAGTTGCAATTTCCTAAAGGATAGGATGATTGGAAGTGAGCCTGTTAGACAATGCTATAGAATGACATTAAATGCTTAAATAATCATCTTTGCTTTACTTCCTGTCTTAGAATGTTTGCTTCTTAATACTCTGGTATCTTCTCCATGTAATCAAACCAAAGTATGGCCAAAATTACAGGAGCAAGAAAACAACAAAACGGTTTTGCTTAACCCTTTCTGTTAGGCCTACATTCTTATTATTGGCACCAGGGAAGTTGTCATTATTATCTTATAATTTACTTGATTAATTTTGAAATAAATGGGTTAACCGTGTTTACATCAGTAGAACCATGGGATCTATTTTTTCTGCACATTAGAAGTATTGAGTCCCTGACAGACAAATAATATTGTATATATTATAACAAACAGGAATTAGGGCATATGCACCTCATTTTTACTGCTTTATAACTGTTTATAATAATTCTGTAAAGCATTGAAAGCAGATCATTAGGGAAAAAAATCTCCACTATGTATTGAATGCATCATATTTTTAAAATGTAAAATATCATTGACCAAAATGGCCTTCACATTTCCCTTGACTAAACTTTGAGCTTTCTGCCTCAACGTCCTTGATTTCCCTCTCACACTTTCCTTAGAGAATTCAGATGATCTAAACACAGAGGCTTTTCTCCTCCCTATACCTAGAACATTTTGTTTAGAAAATTTATAACTATAAGTTCTTACTCTGTCCCTATGAAAAGTAATTAAAAATCCTCTTACCAGTTTCAGAATCCAAGGAACATCTTTCTCAAGGAGCTGGGAACCATCACACGAATGTTATTGTCAAAAAATATAGCATCCATATCTCCCAGTCTTTGTGTAATAAGTTAGGAGCCTAACTTCTAACTTCCATGGGTGCTGATTAGCAAACACAGTTGGCCTAATTATAAACAAAAATATTTTAAAATTCAGGAAATAATAAGCTCAACACATCCCATTCTATCAGCTTCCTGCTCAGTGTTCTCCAGTACTCTTCCACTAGTTCATCCCTGCCTTTCAAGACCCTACCATCCTTTATTTCAACAGTTGAGTACAGACTGAGTTCTAGACTCTCTCTATATGACAATAGCCTTGATAAACTCTTATTTGCCTATTTTTCCTCTGACATCATTTTCTGTAATGGCTTCTTCATCCCCATGTAACATATTTCTAAAATTGCCCTATAATTTTGTCTTCCTTACTATATACTAAACCAGAGTAAAATATTAAATTAACATTTTCCTCTCTGCTTTTATCCATAAAAAATAAGATTTACTTGATGAGCTGGATCAATGTTGTGATGCTTATTACTTGAGAAAAATAACTTTGAAAGATAACTCTGATATCCTAGCTCTAAACAAAATGAGAAGCAAAAAGCTTTTAGTTTTTATGAATCAGTTGATTCTTTAGGTAGAATCAAACAAACAAAAACACAGAATGGCAAACCATTTACCCTTCCATAATTTTAACACAAAAATAAATTTTTTCACTTGATCAATTTTAACAATTATCTTTGAAAATAGCACAGGCTCTGTTTAAAGATGCACCAGGTAATTGCAAGCCTATTAAATTCGCAATTAGCTGATTATGAAATAATAAATTATCATCCTTGAAAATTGAGAGAATATGAGTGATTCTTATGATTTACCAAAATGTTTGGAAGCAAAGATGATGTCTAAGTAAAGAAATGTTGATGATTCAACCATTGTTTTTTATGAAAAATTAACAGACTTGGGGCATCTGGGTGGCTCAGTTGGCTATGTATCCGGCTTCAACTCAGGTCACGATCTCACAGTTCGTGAGCTTGAGGCCCACGTCATGCTTTGTGCTGACAGATCAGTGCCTGGAGTGGGCTTCGGATTCTGTGTACCCGCTCTCTCTCTCTCTGCCCCTCCCCTGCTTGCGTTCTGTCTCTCTTTCTCTCAAAAAATAAATAATAAATATTTTCTTAAAAAGAAAGAAAAATTAACAGACTCCACAATAACATTGAATGAAAATGGAATTGCTTGATTTTGGTCATTCACTGCCGGACAGCAAATAAAGATGTTACCCTCTTCTGATCTTCTCCAGTTCATGGTTGGGGGGCAGGGAGTGGGGGAGGGAAGCTCAACTGAAAAAGCCAAACTCATCTATCATCAAAGTGGCAAATGTTTTATTTAAAACAACTGATACGGAAACACTGAGCATTGACCATTTCATTATATTAAAAAGAAGTCACTTAAACCAGCAGGGGTTCTTTAAATAGCATACTCTCCTATTGTATTTAAAATGTGTTTACACACCATTAACTACTTGAAAGAGAACAAGGGGTAGAGAAACTTAATGTTCAAAAATTAAGAACCACTGGTATGTAAGTATGTGAGATAAAGATGAAGCATTAGTCATATAAGGCATCTCAGTACTAAATGAGTAAATTCAGATAGTTCATTGCTACCCAAGTTTACAGACATGTTTCCAATGTTCTGGCATCAGCAGTGAATTTTGGGTCTTCCTGATTTATAATTAATGAGCTTGTTACAGGTAACTAGAGACCTACACTTACATAAGCCTGCTGGCTTATGTAAATTGTCACTAGCATATTGGATTTCAGGTTATTTGTCGTTCCTTTTCTATTTGTCCTCAATTCCCCTCCAAGACAACAACAACAGCAAAAAACAAAAACAAAGAAAGAGAGATCTGACCTCTATTTCATTAAAATATTCAGCATATATTTATTGAATACTTATCATGTTTCTTAGAATAGAATGCATAGCAGTAAACAAGACAGATAGAATCACCATCCGCATGCCGCTTTCATTCTAGTGATGAGATAGGGACACCAAAGGACTCCATAAATATCTCCTTCTTATTCCTTTTCCTGTTTCTATTCTTGCTAAGACCTGCACCATCACTTTAATTATATATATATATATATATATATATATATATAACACACACACACACACACACACACACACGCACACACACACATATATAAAGTTTATATAAACTTTTTAGTGTAAGTTATTGTCAAGTTAGCTAACATACAGTGTATATAATGTGCTCTTAGTTTCGGGAGTAGACTCCCGTGATTCATCACTTCCAAACAACACCCAGTGCTCATTGCAAAAAGTGCTCTCCCCAATACCCATCACCCATTTTCCCTGCCCTCTGACCCCCCACCCCCATCAACCTTCAGTTTGTTCTTTGTATTTAAGCATCTCTTATGGTTTGCCTACCTCTTGGTAACTTTTTCTTTTCCTTTCTTTACCCCACAGTCTTCTGTTAAGTTTCTCAAGTTCCACATGAGTGAAAACATATGATATCTGTCTTTCTCTGACTTATTTCACTTAGCATAATACCCTCCAGTTCCATCCACATTGTTGCAAATGGCAAGATTCCACCCTTTTTCATCAATGAGTAGTATTCCATTGTGTGTATATACCACATCTTCTTTATTCATTCATCAGTTAATAGACATTTGGGCTCTTTCCATAATTTCGCTATTGTTGATAGTGCTGTTGTGAACATTGTGGTACATGTGCCCCTATGAATCAGCACTCTTTTATCCTTAGAATAAATTTCTAGTAGTGATATTGCTGGGTCATAGGGTAATTCTATTTTTAATTTTTTAAGTTAAACAGTGGAACCTCCACACTGTTTTCCAGAGTTGCTGCACCAGTTTGCATTCCCACCAGTAGTGCAAGAGGGTTCCCATCTCTCCACATATTCACCAACATCTGTTGTTTCCCGAGTTGTTCATTTTAACCACTCTGGCCGGTATGAAGTAGTATCTCAATGTGGTTTTGATTTGTATTTCCCTGACAAGTGATGTTGAGCATTTTTTCATGTGTCTATTAGCCATCTGGATGATTTCTTTGGAAAAGTGCCTATTTATGTCTTCTCCCCATTTCTTTGCTGGATTATTTGTTTTTTGGGTGTTGAATTTGGTAAGTTCTTTATAGATTTTAGATACTAACCCTTTATCCAATATGTCATTAGCAAGTATCTTCTCCCATTCTGTCAGTTGCCTTTTAATTTTGTTGGTTGTTTCCTTTGCTATACAGAAGTTTTATTTTGATGAGGTACCAATAGCTCATTATTGCTTTTATTTCCCTTGTGTTCAAAGATATGTCAAGTAAGAAGTTGCTGTGGCCAAGATCAAAGAGGTTGTTGCCTGTTTTCTCAATGTACAGAAATCTGTTGCATTTCAATACACCAATAATGAAGCAACAGAAAGAGATATCAAGGAATCTATCCCATTTACAATTGCACCAGAACCATAAAATACCTAGGAATCAACCTAACCAAAGAGGTAAAAGATCTGCATGCTGAAAACTATAGAAAACTTACAAAAGAAATTGAAGAAGACACAAAAAAATGGAAAAACATTCCATGTTCATGGATCAGAAAAACAAATATTGTTAAAATGTCAATATTACCCAAAGCAATCTACACACTCAATTCAATCACAATCAAAGTAACACCAACATTTTTCTCAAAGCTAGAACAGTTCTAAAATTTGTATGGAACCACAAAACACTCCAAATAGCCAAAGGAATAGTGAAAAAAGAAAATCAAACCCAGAGGCATCACAATCCCAAACTTTAGCCTATACTACAAAAGTGTAATCACCAAGACAGTATGGTATTGGCAAAAAAACAGATACATAGATCAATGGACTAGAATAGAGAACCCAGAATTGGACCCACAAATGTATGGCCAACTAATCTTTGACAAAGCAGGAAAGAGTATCCAATGGAAAAAAGTCTCTTTAACAATGGTGCTGGGAGAACTGGACAGCAACATGCAGAAGAATGAAATTGGACCACTTTCTTACATCATACACAAAAATAAATTCAAAATGGATGAAAGACCTAAATGTGATATGGGAAACCATCAAAATGCACCCTCATTTTACACATTCCTCATAATGCAATAGTGTATGTCCTCCTTGTAAGGGACAAGGAATTAATGGTTTCTTCAGAATACATAACATCTAAGAAAAGACCAGGTGAGAATGACATTTCAATGCCAAGACCCCCTGGTTCCAAGAAATAAGTGACTTATACAGGACACCTGGACTCTTGTCCTTGTTCTTTTTTTTTTTTTTTTTTAATGTTTATTCACGTTTTGAGAGAGACAGTGTGAGCAGAGCAGAGGCAGAGAGAGAGGGAGACACAGAATCCAAAACAGGCTCCAGGCTCTGAGCTGTCAGCACAGAGCCCGATGCACGGTTCAGACTCACGAACCACAGACTCACGAACCACAAGATCATGACCTGAGCCGAAGTCAGGCGCCCCCTCTGGTCTTTGTTCTAACCAGTTCCTGGATACATGCACCACACCACCATCCTCACTAACAATCCCAGACCCCAAGCAAAGAGGAGGCTGTTTCTCCTTTCCTGTTTGAGTCTCCTAGACACTCTGCCTATACCTGCATTCTCTCTATACCTTCAACACACTTCTGCTCTCACTTCCTGCTGCTTCACTTTTGATTGTGCCCTTGCCTCCAGGTTAGGTCATACCTGTAATTTAAAGACTTCTTTTTCTTCCAGACTCAGAGAAGTTCAATGACTGACCTGAGGTTTAAAAATATGCTGACTCTTTAGTACATCAGTAGGATCAGCAGTTTTGCTGAACTATTATGTCTGTCCTAAGTACTAGCACAATTTGCTGCTGCTAAATCCCAAGGAAAGTATCAGATTCCCTCTCTCTTTTTGAAATTCATTGTTTGGGCCACATAAACATAGATGCATGTATTCATTTATAACATTTTTGTTGAATTTAATTTTTCTTCCTTCCTAGAGATTCTGAGTCATTTACCTACTGCATATGCCCTATTGGTGTGCCTTATTAGTCCTCCCTTAAAAGAAACAGAATTAATATGTATTGATGCACATGCAATATGCAAAATGTTTGGGTTCAGAGTTGGTGGCCAAAAAAGAATTCTTGAAATGTGTTCGGTGCAAAACAGTGATGTTATCAAAGCACAGGGACAGGACCCATGGGCAGAAAGAGCTACACTGGAGTTGTGAGTGGTGACTGATTACATACTATGGAGTTGGGGGAAGTAAAGTCAAGGGGACATTTCCAAAAGGACTTTCACAATGCTAAAGAGGATTCACAGAATCCTGGAGGTCTAGCTATTGCCAAGCTAAAGTTGTTTTTCCTTCTAGCCAAGTATTTAAATTAAGACAGTTGGGAGTTCCTGGAGAAATGTTCTACTCTACCTGCCTCAAGTATTTGTCAATGGACTGCAGGTTATAAGGAAATTTAATTTGATCTACATTTTCTTCTGCCTTTGTTCACCATGTCTCATGGACTCCAAAATCCCATTGGAGGGGTTACAACATTTTGGCCATCATTCGGAACAAAATTTTATAAGTAGTTATTAAAGAAAGAAGCACCCTTTGTTATTTTTTCAGAATTAAAAAATCTCTTTTCCCCATTTAGATTGTGTTTTTTGCGGGGGAGGGAAGAAATTTTAGACAACTATTTGAAAGACTTTGCTGGCTTCAAATAGGCTTAGACTGATATTCATTTGTACTTAAATTTATTTTTAGTTTATAAATATTAAACTTAAGAAAATGTATACATATTGTTAAAAAACAAAATTCAGCCAAGTAAATTTGAATATCTACTTGTCTTTATTAAACAATTCGTGAATTAGGCAATACCATATCTAGCAAGATCTACAAAAATAGAAAGGTTTTTAAAGACAGGACAAGGGATTTATAAACAAAAAAAAAGTTTTTTCAGGTGAGGCCACCTTCCTTTGGGGACAAAAGGTCTTATTAAGTATATTATGTTATCTTCCTTTGGGTAATAAAGAGGGCCCATATGACAGTTTACCCTATTGTTACTGACCAGAAAATTCCTGACTGACCAATTGAGACTACATTTGGAGGGAGAGAGTATGAACTGCAATTAGGTTAGGTTTAAGCCCCAGTTTGGTGACTTGTCCTAAGTGATGCCATTTGGGGCCTGTGGCTTTCTTTTTAAACAATGTTAACATGACTTTTAAGTTTTAACAAAACTCTGCATCTCAGATACGTTTTCCTTTTTTTGCCTTTCCTAATTCTAAGATTCTGTATAATGACAATTCTTTATTCTTTGAGCTATAATTTAACATATATATAATTTAAAGCTCAACAAACAATGTGGAAGTGATTTCATGTATTTTTCTTTCATCATAGAATTATCAAAAGTACATTCTGTCACCTGAGGATCAGTATCTCTTCCACCTGCCCTGACACTCCCTAGCACCTGTTCCTGCTTGAGCTTGTATTCTTATCTCTGGTATTAAAAATTTCCATGTTGAGGGTCTGACTTCGGCTCAGGTCATGTTCTTGTGGTTTGTGAGTTCGAGCCCCATGTCAGGCTCTGTGCTGACAGTTTAGAGCCTAGAGCCTGCTTCAGATTCTGTGTCTCCCTCTCTCTCTGCTCCTCCCCCATTCACACTCTGTCTCTCTCTCAAAAATAATAAACATTAAAAAAAATTTAAAAAAATTTCCATGTTAAAAACAAAACAAATTTTCATGTTCTTCCCTTTATTAATTACAAATATAGCTAAAAATGGTAATTATACATTTTCAATTGTTAATTTATTATTGGGAATGGGATAAGTCCCAAACTTCCATTGGGAAATTTATTTTGAAAGGAACAGCTTTGAATCCAAATGACAGCCCTGCCTTAGTTTAAAGCTAGGTTCTCTTTTCTGCTTATTATGGATCTTTGATAAGAAATACAATTGCTGAGAAGTCTGTTTTGCTTGCTGTTTGCTATGAGCATTGTGAGACCTTTCCTGATTGTAACCCGCTGTAGAATGGGCTGTAAAACTTCCTAAATGTAGTCTGATATGTAATGGAATGAGTGATTGTATACAAACTAACCGGCATTTCTCGCTTCTGTAAACCTGCCTGCTTAGCACATTCCTCACCTACCCCCTTCCCCCTTTCTTCCTCCCGCCACAAGTAAAAAACCTCCCCTGTGCTATTTGTCTCTGTCTATAAAAACGCTATACCAACCCTATTCGTGGCCTCTTGTGTCACCGGCGACGAGTGCGCAGAGGACCAGGTTCGAACCTGCAATAAACGACCCTTGCCGCTTGGCTTTGACTTACGACTCTGGTGGTCTTTTGTGGGAGGTTTTGGAACTTCAGGCATTACAATTTGAGCCATAAACATCTCTCATGGCACTATTTACTCTGTCCCCCGATGAAAATACTGTGTGCTTTCTTAACTTTTGAGTTAATACAAGTCAAGAGAAGATAACATAGCTCTGCATTGACTTGCTCAGCTCAAATGCAGACAAGTAAGAAAATGCAAATCTTCCAAAGGTTTATTTTAACTGTGGGAAGAATGTATATTTTTCACAGGGGGTGTGTGTGTGTGTGTGTGTGTGTGTGTGGTTAACTTTGTAGAAATGGCTTGTTATGGCCCAAACAATGCATTGCATTGCATTTAAATGACTTCTAAAAAATGAAGCATTTCTTTTTATTAAAAAAATTAATGTTTATTTATTTTTGAGAGAGAGTGTGAGTGGGGGAGGGGCAGAGAGAGAGGGAGACACAGAATCCAAAGCAGGTTCCAGGCTCAGAGCTGACAGCACGGAACCTGACACAGGGCTCAAACCCACGAACCGTGAGATCATGACCTGAGCTGAAATCAAATGCTCAACTGACTGAGCCATCCGGGCACTCCAAAAATGAAGCATTTAAATACTGAATGCAAGATGGATTTTATTTCTTCACACAAAGTTTTAGAAAACAGAGAATGAGGTTTTTTTAAATGAGGTTCTAAGACTTTTAAAGCTCTCCACTGAAATCAAGCATGTTTTCTTGATCTACTACCATGATAGGCAATGTCTCTAGTTTTCATAATAGCAGTATATTTTACAAAAAGGAAGACTTTTCAGAATGCAAAAAATGTTCAGGAGTAACAAATGCTACATAGAATTCTTGCTTGCTCCTGTTCCATGTCCTGGTGTGCTCTTTCTTGGAGAGGTAATGATATGCCCCGATTCGAGAGACCCCCCAAAAACAAACCACCAGAGTCCAGAATCAAAGCCAAGCGGCAAGGGTCATTTATTGCAGGTTCGAACCCGGTCCTCCGCGCACTCGTTGCCGGTGACGCTGAGAGGTCCCGAGTAAGGATCTTACAGCTTCTTTTATAGCCCTGCACAAACAAGTTAGGCACCTTTTTTAGAGGTTACAGAGCTGTTGTTGGTTGACATTTAAATTTGACCGCTCAGCAGAACTCGATTGGTTCCCGCCTTTATGTCAGACTACAACCAGGCACGCCCTGGCTGGTTTCGGGAAGGGGGGGGGGGGGAGATCTTTTCTTTGCAGTTGTGAGTACACCTGGTAATTTTTCTCTTAGCCTGTCAGTAACTGTTGGCAATATGCATCCTTGTGTGATTTGTTTTTTTGTGATAGACCTTATTTTGATGCACCAGCCCTTGAATTTAAGGTTCTTTGACTAATTTCTAAAAAAAATAAAACGCCAATTCACTAATTCCATGAAGCACAAAATGCTGTGTATGGTATTCTGTATTCTATTTTCAGAACTGGTTTGTTTCAAATTTATGCTCCAGTCTATTTCCATTAAAATCAACAAGAACATGTTGGACGTAAGAGAAGAGATTCCATAGACTATTGCTCAGCCTTCACAGATTTCTTTAAGCCAGCTTCAATGGAAATGGCCCTCTGCTGGGCACTAAGGATAAACTCCATTTAGCCAAACAGACTATCTATCTTCATGCAAATGAATCATTGAGAAAAGTAATGGCAAGGCATTTGAGTAAAGGACGAGGCATTTGAGTTGAGTAAAGTAAAGGCATTAAGTAAAGGAGGAGGCATTTGAGTTGAAACCTGAAGATTAAGTGAAAGTTAACTAAATAAAGATGGAGAAAAGCTTTCTGAGCAGAGGGAAGCATATGTGCAGAGTGGAAGAAACCTAGTGCATTCAAAGAAACTAAAAGAAAGTACAAGTGTTTCAACCTGCGCATTTCATACAATGGCTTTCGTCCACAGAACAGGTAAATGTCTAGTCCTTCTGCTCTTAAACCTATGCTGGGTATAGACCTATGAATCTGATCATCAGAGTTTTGGGGGAATTCTGTCACTTTTCTTTCTAGAAAATGTAAGTTGTTACCAAATGCCATTTGCATTAAATAAATCCTAAGGCAGAGTTTAATCTGTTTTACAAGTCAATGTGATGAAGTTTTGGGGTGATGGTGGGGTTCATGGGGTCTGGAGCCAATGGCCAAGAAAGAATTCTTTAAGACGTCTTTGGTGTATAAAGGCGATTTTATTAAAGCATGGGGACAAGAACCATGGGTTGCACTAGGGTTGTGAGGGGTAACTCATTATACACCCTCAGGTTGGAAGCGGATCAGGGATAGAGCAAGTCTGTAAGATATTTTGGAAGCAAGCTTTCCAGGACCTTGAGGGGCTAGCTGTTGATAAGGAAACACCACTTATTACAGTTTAATAAAACCTCAGTCATGAGACCCTTCAGATATATATTGAGGGACCATAAACTTGGAGTATGATTGCCAGCATACATCTTGGGCAGTTGAGATAAAGGAAGTAGACTTACAGGGTCCTCGAGGTTGGGATAGTATTAAACCAAGGTTCTCTTTTGTCCCTAGCAAAGTGTCATCATCAAGGCAGCCAGCTCATAAAGGGAGGTCACTCTGCTGGTTTCAAGGACTTGCCAATGGGCTATAGGCAGTAAGATAATTTTTCATTTGCCTGAGTTTCCCACATCACCATGGCAAGCAGTTAAACCCCTTTCCTTTGTTCTTGGATAGCCAGGAGTGTCCAAGGAATATCACACATATTCCTCTTACTTTTGCTTTCTACAAATGTTCAGGAAGTTTACAGGCCAATTTCATATACAGTGGGTCACAACCAAAATAAAAACAAATAAAATGACAATTTTCCTTTCTAAAATACCTTTCTCTGCTCTAGTCCACACCTGTCTTGCTTCAAATGGTTTGGCTTATAACTCAAGTTATCAGGCAGATTGATTTTCAAAATCAGGCTTGTGACCAGACAGTAATTGATAAGGTTTTGGGGGTGATAGTGGGGTTCATGGGGTCTGGAGCCGAAGGCCAAGAAAGAATTCTTGAGGACGTCTTTGGTGCAAAAAGGTGATTTTATTAAAGCATGAGGACAGGACCCAAGGGGCAGGAAGAACTGCCCTGGGACCATGAAGAAAGACTGGTTGGGGGAGGTAAAATCCAGGGGAAGTTTCCAATGAGGTTTTCATATGCTAAAGAAGATTCCCAGGATACTGGAGGCCTGGCTATTGTCAAGCTAGGGTTGTTTTTCCCTCTAGGAAAGCATTAGCATTAAGACAGTAGGGAGCTCCTGGAGAAACATTTTGCTCTGCCTGCTTCAGTATTTGTCAATGGACTGCAGGTAATAAGGAAATTTAATTTTATCTGGCATTTCCTTCTGCCTTTGTTTCCCACATCAGTAATCAATACCAGGCAGATTATAGTCAGATGCAGAATATTAGCTGAAAACCAGCGAAGTCATAAAAAAACAACCCAGCAAAGTGGTGAAGAATGGAAACCAGAGAAGTCAGATAGGCTGAAAACAAATATCAGATTTAATCTAAGACCACAGTAAACACCATAGAAAGCTACTTCGCAGAAAGCAGCTGCTGAGTTTTTAATCTTTTATGTTCAAAGAGATCTTAGTTTTACCCCCCTAGGCATGATGTCTCATTCCAGACTAAATGAATTCCTTCTTCGCTTAGATTGGAATCAATTTTACCCCTCTAGCATGGTCTCTAAACTGGGTGGGTGGTGCCCTTCATGAAACCCCATATCCTCAGACAATCTCTGAGATAAATTAATCAGTCCTTCAGAAGATGGTCAG